>NW_007728622.1:165256-184548 GCF_000696425.1 Galeopterus variegatus | reverse complement strand
CCAGCTAAAGGTAATAGAACTTAACAGATATTTCAGCCTTGACCCCTGCAAGAGAGATAGGTGTTTATGGTCTGAGTCTAGGCAAGTGAATTTCATGCTTTAAAAAGGTCAATATTCTTCAGAGGAACACAACAGAATGCGGACTCTCTCTATATATTATGCATAATATTTAGAATACAATAAAAATCACTAGACCTTCAAAGAAATGGGAAAAGGTGACTCACACTTAAGAAAAAAGGCAATTGATGGGGAATAATCCCAAGATGACCCAGAGCTGAAATGATCAGACAGATTTTTAGCCAGCCATATGATTGGGGATTATAAATGAAGGTATACATGTAATGAATAAACAAATAAAGAAATCTCAGCAGAGGAATAGATACTATGAAAAATAACCAAATGGAAATTCTAGAAATAAAAAGTACAATATCTAAAATTAAAATAATTCACTGGAGAGGCTTAACGGTAAGATTAGAGATAGCAAGAGAAAGAGTTACTGATTTTGAAGATAAATGTATAGAAATTATCCAACCTAAAAAGAGAAACAAAAGGATTTTTTAAAAATGAACCAGAACCTCTGTAACGTCTGAGACAACATTGAAAGAACTAATTCACATGTAATTCTAGTCCCAAAAGCAGAGGAGCGAGAAAACGGGACAAAAAGGATATTTAATAAATAACAGCTGACATGTTGCAAATCTGGTGAAAAACATACATTTGCAGATTCAAGATCAGTGAACCTCAAGAAAGATTAAAACAAAGTTTAATAAATAACAGCTGACATGTTGCAAATCTGGTGAAAAACATACATTTGCAGATTCAAGGTCAGTGAACCTCAAGAAAGATTAAAACAAAGGAAACAACACGTAGGCATACCATAGTCAAAAATAAAGAGAAAATCTTGAAATCAGCCAGAGGAAAAGCCATCCGTTACTTGCTGATTACTGCCAACTTCTCTGCAGAACACACGGAGGCCAGAAGATAATGAGAAAACATCTTTAAAGTGTCAAGATAAAGGAAGAGATGTCCTTTTGACTTTAGTCAAGGTTCACAGATTCTTCAGTGAGAATAGATTCTTCTATCTCTCTCACAGGACTGGGGGATCTTTCAAGAGAAGCTCTTCCAGGAACCTAGTTGGATTAAATGCAAGGAGAATAATAACTTTAGAAATCATGATTATAAAAGTTAACTGAGTTCTTAGTATGTACTAAGCATTTTCCATTAACTCTTATAAAAACTCCACGAGGAAGGGCCTGTGATTGTCCACAGGCTCAGAGATGTTAGGTGACTTGCCCCAGGCCATGTTGCTGGTGGTGAAAGGCCTGGGATTTGAGCCCAACAGTGTAGCTGGAGTCTGCTAGCTTAGCTTTCCTGGGAGCTCTCTCTCAGCACTGTATTTTGCAGTTTGGGGGGACCAGTTTGGCCAGTGAATTTCTCACACTGACTTAACATCTTCTCTTTGTCTACCACTCCCTGGAAAACGAGGCATTCTGAATGCATTCAGACTGCAGCCCAGGACTGGTTATTTTGCAAAATCAGCAACCCAGGAGGCTGGGCAGCCTGTGAGTCAGAGAGGACATCTGCACAACCTGTTGGGCAGCTGCAGCAAAGGAACCCTAGCAGCAGGAGCTGGGTGGCTGGACCGCTTGCCTCACCTTGTCTGTAACACCTGGGTGGGGTCTCTGGCCAGACCAGCTGCCCCACCAGCTGCCTACCTGGCTGGTGCTGAGCCTGGATACAAAGGCTGCTGCATGGAAATGCTGAGGTGCTGAGCGACCTTGCATTGTCCTCCTCCAGACCCTCATGGTCTCCCACGCTCTTCGCCATCAAGGGAAGCAGGACTCTGCGGTGGTTACACATGAAGCTCCAGTCAGATCCCCTTGAGTTCAAATTCCTGCTCTGCCACTTCTGACCTCAGGAAAGGGTCTTTGGGGAAGTCTCTTTATCTTTCTAAATCTCAATATCCACATCTGTAGAATGAAACAGTATCAAGGATAGAGCCCTCCTTGGGGGACTATTCTGAGGGTCGAATGAGACAGCTTTTGTGGAGTGCCCGCAAGTGTCTGGCTGGTCCCTGCCATCTCCGTTCTCTTCAGCCCCTTTCCGCAGGTCTCAGCAATGCTTTGCAGATGCCCCCAGCTGGCCCTGCAGCAGATGCTCTTATTTCATTGCCCAGAACCCCTTTGCAGATGTGCTCCCCACCCCCCGCAGCTGTGAGGCCTGTGGACAGTGGCTTCACACACAACCTTCTTGAGAGAATTAACCTGGGAAGATGGCTGCTGCTTTGCCTGGAGATGCCTGGGAAGAGGCATCCCCTGCACCTCCCACTGATTAACTGATGGGAATGAAAGACGGGAGTACAAAAGCTGGCTCCCATTCCCCAAGGTGGGAAGACACTGGGATGCCATTCGACCCCTGGAGCTCCCCATGAGATCAGGCTGAGGATGAACTTAGCTGAGCCACGGCCGTGCCTGGTTCTTCCTGCTCCCGTCTGTACTTTGTTCTCACCCTTGGAGGTTCTTCTCCAGAGAACACCTCCCTCTGCTCTGTTTCTAGGGAACCTGACCTAAAATAGCTTCTGGCATTTCTCAGCTTTTAAGGAGGAATTCTTGGCCCTTGGCAAATGGTTAATTTCCAAATGGAAGCTGTAATGCAATAAAGATAAATGGGAACACATTACATGTTGGATGGGGCTAGAGCTTCCAGACTTTGAGTTAAACAGTGGCCTGTGTCCCTCTGAAAGCCCCACCCAGAGACCTGTCAGCTTTGCAAGGCTCCTGCTTGCCTATGCACATGTTCCACCCCTGCTCAGGTGGGAGGAAGAATTGGGCAATCTGGCTGGTAGACACTGGCTCGGGGCCTGGGGCCGCTGGGCATCTTGCTGGCAAGGGCAGCAGTGGGGCAGGAGTTTTACCCTAGTGAGGGAAGGCTGAGCTGCTGTAACACGTGGACCCCAGAGGGTGATGCCTCGAACACAGCAGCAGTTTATTTCTCGCCCATGTAACAGCCCAGGTAGAGGTTCCTGATGACGGGTGGCTCTACTTGACACAGTTGGCTCAGGGTCCCAGGCTTCATCTTGTGTCTGCAAAATTCACTAGGATGCTGCTGCCATCTGCATCCAGCCAGCAGAAGGGGAGAAAAGCATGAAAGGGGCATGTCACTTCTGAGAAGCCTCGGCCCAGAGAGGACTCTGCACAATTCTGCTCGTGTGTCATTGGTGAGAATATTCCTGTCTTCCTTCTTCCTTCCTTCCCACCTCTCTCCCTCCTTCTCTCCCTCCTTCCCTTCCTCTTTCCTTACTCCCTCTCTCTCTCTTTTCCTCTCTACATTTCCTTTATAAATATTTATTGAGCTCCTATTAAGTGCCACACACTGTGGTAGGTGCTAGGGACACAATGTTGCTCTACACCAGACTGGGTCTCTGCCCTCATGGAGCATATGGTCTTATTGGCTGCTGGTGGCTGCCTGGAGCCCTGGATTGCTCTGACAGTGCCTCTGAGCTGAGCAGAAAGCAGCTGTTGGAGCCATTGGGATGTCTTCTGTGATCTCAGGAGTGGGGCGGTGGCCTGAGAGACCTGGATTTAAACCCTGACTCCACTCTCTCAACCCACATCTGTGTGACTTTTGTCAAGGCGTCTGCTTTCTTTGCTCTTTGGTTTCCAACTGTAGTAAAGATTGGTTCAATGCAAATCTGCCTCTTATGGTTATTTCACAGGTGCATAGATAGAACGTATGGAAAGCCCTCAGCACATTGCCTGACCTTTGTAAGGACTGCCGAGTCCTGAAAGATAATGAAATGGGAGAATATGGCCAAGTAGGATGAAGGCAAGTGGGGTGGGGAGCGGAAGGTCTGGTGTCTCAGCAGCCAGACCAGTTGGTGGAGAACGATTGTTCTCCACCCAGCTCTGTGTCACCACAAGGACCTGGTCTGGACACTCTGGCCAGGCCTCGACTTTCCCGGAAGTGGTACTTTTGCATCTCTGTTCAAACACTTCGTTTTGAAACCCGTGGTCCCCTCTCAGGAGAGCAGTGAGGCAGGCGGAGAGGAAGGTCAGCTGCAAAGAACGTCTGTTCCAGATGGGGAAGGCCACAGGGAATGCCGAGACTCTGTCCCAAATCGAGGTGTCGTGCAGAGAAATGGAGCCCCGTGTCACCCTCTGGACAGAGCGCGGTCGGCTGCGAGGGCTGTGGCCTCTGGGGAATTTTTTTTTAATGGCTGTGGACACCGACGCGGGCGGGAACTGTAATCACAATGAGTGCTGACCCTTCCCAAGGCCTTGGGGCAGCAGAGGGGACCTGGTAGAGAAGCTAAGGACATACCTGCCGTCTAAATGTAGATTGGAGCCTGCTCACCGAGGGGGCTTCCAGAAGGAAACCAACATGACACA
Organism: Galeopterus variegatus; assembly: GCF_000696425.1. Taxonomy (NCBI): domain Eukaryota; kingdom Metazoa; phylum Chordata; class Mammalia; order Dermoptera; family Cynocephalidae; genus Galeopterus; species Galeopterus variegatus. The sequence continues at coordinate 180,160 of NW_007728622.1, read as the reverse complement.
GATGATCAAAACAAAGGCAGATGCCCCTTAGAAAAAGAGGCAGCACATACCCCACACGTGTTTTTGAGATGTGCTCCCAGAAGGCATGTTTCCTCTTGTGTTTCTTTTGCTTTTTGCTTTTTGGGGGGGTGAGGGGAGCAGAATTTAGTACATTTTATTTATTTACATATTTATTTTTCCTGGTGTTTTTAAAAAATTAGTTTTAACATTTTCTTGTATGCATTTGTGGGGTACAGTGTGTTGTTTCAATACATGCATATACTGCGCAATGATTCGCTTAGGGCAGATAGCATCACTGGTACCTGTTAATCCACCACCACTTCCTCCTGTGTGTTTTAAGATGTGTCTCTCACAGTTCCCTGAACTGTTTCTATGTTTCATCTTTTTTTAAAAAAAAGAATGCACGCAACACATGTGTCTGTCAATAGCATAGGTACACACATACACACGATAAAATCTCAAACGTAATACAAAAGTTATACAGGGAAATGTCAGCCTCTCTCCCACCCCTAAGCCCTTTCCCTGAGACAAATAAACCCCTGTTGCTGAGTTCTTGGGCACCTACCTTGAGATCACCTGTGTCTCACTGACATGCATGCTTATAGTCCGTTTTTCCCAAGCACAGAAAGTTGCATGGTGTACACTCTGCTATGCACTTTGCTTTTTAAGGTACCTGATAGATCTCAGCAATCTTTCTGAATCAGGACCTAGAAATGTTCTTACTGGTTTTTAGAACAGTGTAGTATTGCACTATACAGATGTCCCATAATTTATGTTACCTAATTTAAGCATATTGACAGACATTTGGGTTGTTTCCACATGCTTGCTATTAAAAGTCATGTTGCAATGAATAACTTTGCACATGTATCATTGTCACACCTGTGTCCAGGGACATCTCAAGGACACTTTTCAGAAAGTGCTATTGCTGGGTCTAGGGATAAGGTACTCACTAGGCACCCACAAAGATCTATAGTACAGAGACAGACTTTGCCAAGTTACCCACCAAAGATGTTGCCCTAACTTAGTCTCCTACCTAGCTACTGCAGGTGCCTCTTTAAAGGAGCTTTATTGAACCACCAAGATAGTCATGTCTCTGGAGGACACAGCAGACAGAAGCACTGAAACCAGGCTGTGTGAAGGCAGGGGGCTGCATGGCCCCCACACTAAACCCATTTCTCAGATGGACTGTCGCAGCTCTGCCACTTACTGCTCATAGGGCTTTGGACAAATTACTTGGCCTTTCTGAGCCTCAGTTTCCATCTCTGTAAAATGGGAAAGTGATACCACTACTGCATGGATTGGTGGTTAGGATTAAATGAGTTAGTCCAGGTAAGAACTGAGATCCAGTGCTTGGCAGAGTCAGGGCTCAGATGCTAGCTGTTTATCATTATTGTGGTGGTGGCATGGTGGTGGTGGTATTGCTGTTATTAGGATTATGAGCTGAGAAAATGGCAGGTACTGGACACTTCACATGTTCTTTTTCGAATTTAAACTCGTTTTCTGATACGTGTGAATAAGTAATAACTAAACCTGTTGGTATAAAGATGACTGTGGATTTATGGCTGGCTGTTGTCCAGGGAAGACTGAGATCACACATCAAGTGTCAGAGCTGGGGTGCAGGTTCTATCTTCATGTCCTTATCCCTATCATGGGGAAAAGAAGACTCAGCTCCTTTCCCTGCTAAGGCGAACTCATTCTTCATGTTTTGCCCAAATATCAGGTGCTCTGGAGACCTCCCCCTCCCACCCTTCCTGGATAAGGTAAGGACCCCTTTAATTCACCTTGACCACCCCTCGCATCCTTCAGAGATGAATGGAGAGTTACCTCATCATGGGGGCCAAACACATGATAAATATCCTAAATGTAGCTAATATTTTATCATTGTTATCATTTCTTATTGCACACAGTAGTGTGCAATGGACATGTTGCTAAATTGAATTTCTTCTTATGACTAAATATGACAAATATGATACTTTTAGGAAAATGTTTTTGCGCACTGCAAAGTTCACCCCAGTCATAATTATCCCAGGCATATTTCCCTCTAGAGAAGTCTCACTATCTTGGACTCTGCCATTTTTAATGCTGCATTTATCTTCGGTTCACAAACACCACACTCCTCCTCCCGGGGGTGGGGCACAGCAAAGGTTCTGAAACAGCAAAGACAGAAAGCCGGCCGATTTCACGCACACAACCACGCAACACAAAGCAGCTCCGGCTGCTGGGACTCCAGGTTCCTGCGTGAACTGCCAACCGTGCGCATAAATTGGGAAACTGCTGACTGATTCCCAAACATGATCTCCAGTGGCTACACCTTGTTTCTGACTGTGTCTGCACATGCAGATGGCTTGACAGAGGCTTCCCACTCCCACCACTTGCCTTGGCATTCTGCATAGCCTCAATTTAAAAAAACTATTTTAGAAAATCATTTAAGTAGCTACAAGTTGCCTTTCCTGGTTCTCCTTGGCATCTGTTGTATTTACATATTATTCCCATCTGTTTTCCCATGGCAGATTCTGTGTCTGGCAGTAGAATTACTTTATTGCCTTTTGCCAGACAGATTCATTTTCTTTACTTCCCACTCTAATGACAAATTTCTATTTTGTTTTCTCAGGGACTAGATCGGCTTGAGTTGGTCTCTCAGGTTGGCTCAGAGGGTAAAATTTGAACGGCAAAAGTCTGGCAATGCAAGGGAAAGTGATTGATAAGAGATAAAGCAAAATACAATATCAAATCCTAAAGACAAGCCACTCATTTCCTGGCTGGGGTCACTGCTCAGGATTCTGTTACTGACCAGAGTTATCCATTGATTCTAGCCCGAGTAGGGAGAAAATGAACTCAACCCATCTGATGGTGTAAACACCCGTGGTAACCAGCCTCCAAGATGGCCCCTGACAATTCTTGCCTCCTGGTATTCTCACCTCATTGGAGCTCCCATACCAAATCATAGCCAGCCTGTGTGACGAGTAGAATACCATGGGAGTGTATGGCTTCCCAGACTAGGTCATACAAGGCATCAGGGCTTCTGCTTGTTACCTTGGTTCACTTGCTCTGGGAGAAGCCAGCAGCCATGTTGTGAGGACACCCAAGCATCTCTGTGGAGATGCCCACAAAGAGAGGAATAGAGGCCTCATGCCAACAGCCAACACCAGTGTGGCAGCCATGTGAGTGTGCCATCCTAGAAATGGATCCCCCAGCCCCAATCAAACCTTCAGATGACAGCAGCCTTGGCTGACATCTTGACTGCAGCCATATGAGACACCTGGAGCCAGAACCACCCAGCTAAACTGCTCCTGAATGTCCTGACTCAGAAAAACTATGTGAGATAATAAATGTTTACTGTTGTTTGAAGCCACTGAGTTCTGGGGTAATCTGTTATGCAGCAATAGGTAACATGCAGAATCTTGATAATTAGATTGTGAGATTTGTTATGAATCATATATAAATAAAATTACCTGTAAATCTTAGTGGCTATGAGGAAGAAGGAAGTAGAGAAAAGGGGGTAAAATGTGAGAAAATGGGCACTTTTGCTCTGTTTCAAATGTTACTAGTAGTAGTGATTTAAAGAGCTAGCCTTTTTTGGTAGTAACTGTTTTCTCCTTGATTCCTCTGCCTCCTTGTGCTTTCTCCCAGCTGGTCCCCACTTCAGGGACTTTGCACGTGCTGTTCCTCTGCCTGGAACAGCTCCCCAGATCCTCACGTGGCCGCCTCCTTCTTGCTGTTCGGGTTCAGTTCATGTAGCACTTTCTTCCCTCACCACCCTTGCTAACGTGGCTGTTCCCCTCCCACACTGGCCGCCCTCTCTGCCCCTGTGCTATTCTTACTAGTTTTCCATGCCTGTCCTCAACAAGGGGGGTGGGGCTCCCTGAGGGCAGGGTCCTAATCTCTCCTGCTCACTTCTAGAACCGTGCTTGGCACAGAAGGCGATGATAGGTGTTTACTGCATACAGGTGGTGCTCTCCTTGGCCAGGTACCAGCTCAGGCACTTTTATGTGCATTATCTTATTTAATCGTCACAAGATCCTGCTGGGTCAGTCCCATAATCACCACATTTTACAGATAAAAAACAAAACGAGCTTGGTCAAACAGCAAGTAAACATTCCGGACTCCAGCCCCAGCCCGTCTGCCATGCAGCACTCAAGCTTAACCAGCACGTGGCACGCGGAGGGGCTGTCACTGCAGAACTGGGCTGTGCTGAGAAAGTGCATTAAGGCACTGTGGGGGAGACCGTCTCTTTGGGGTTGATGGGGCAGGGTTTGGGAGTGGGAAGGTAAGGTGGGCTGGCAAGTTGGACATGGAGAATCCAATGGTTGTTTTGTTGGCTTTCTACAAACTTCATAGTTTCTGATTGTATGGGTAGAACACTTTGAACTTAAAAGATCTAAGATGGTTTTTGTTTCTACATTGAAATCCAACTAATACAATAGGTGTTGGTAAATGGGCATTCATTCATTCAGTCTGTCAGTCATTTATTGAGTGTCTCCTGTGTGCCAGGCATGACTCAAGCCAATGCAGATGCACCCATGAGCCAGGTGGAGTGTCCTGATTACATATGAATGGACGAAGTCTAGCAAAACAAGTAACCAAATGAAACGAATAACCATGTAAATGAAATAGTAACAGATTTCAAAAGCTATTATGGAAGAAGCAGAAAAGTCTCAACGGTAGACATTGCCAGGAAAATCTCCTTTAAGCAGGGTCATCAGGGAGGTCTTTTTGACCTAAAGATTTAAAGTAGAAGATGGGGAGGAACCAGCCATCAGAGGAGATAGAAGGCCCAGGGTGTGTAAAGGCCCTGAGGTACCAAAGAGCTAGACCTGTTCAAAGGACAGATGGAGGTCAGAGTGACTGGTGAAGAGCCAGCAAGGGTGACAAAAGTAGGGGAGGGGGGCAGACAGGTGGACATGCACAGATCACGTCAGCATTCACAATGATAAGGTAAGGATTTGGGATTTTATGTCAAATGTCAAAGGATGTCATTGGAAGGTTTTAAGCCTGGGAGAGGTATGATTTTTATTTATTTTATTTTTTTAGAGTAGACTTTATATTTTCACAGCAGTTTTAAGTTTACAGAAAAATTGAGCAGAAATCCCACGTATTCCCTTTTCTCCCAATCCTGAGTTCCCCTATTATTAACATCTTGCATTACCGTGGTACATTGGTTACAATTGATGAACAGATATGGATGCATTATTAACTAAACTCTATACTTTTCTCCCAATCCTGAGTTCCCCTATTATTAACATCTTGCATTACCGTGGTACATTGGTTACAACTGATGAACAGATATGGATGCATTATTAACTAAACTCTATACTTCACATTAAGATTCACTCTGTGTTGTACATCTTATGGGTTTTCACCAATGTATAACGACATATGTCCACCATTACACTGTCATACGGAGTAGTTGCACTGTCCTAAAACTCTGTGTCCACCTATTCACCCCTCCTGTCCCTCCCTGCCCCAAACGCCTGGAAACCACTGATCTTTTTATTGCCTCTATAATTTTGCCTTTTCCAAAATCTCATATAGTTGGAGTCACACAGAATACAAAGTTTTCAGACTGAATGCTCTCACTCAGCAACACACATGTGAGTTTCCTCCATGCGTTTCGTGGCACGAGCTCATTTCCTTTTATCAGTGAAAAATATTTCACTATCTGGTAGGACCACAGTTTTTTCATTTGATCTTTTTATAAAAAGCACAGAAGGCGATGACAGGAGTGTAGTAGAGCTGTGTGAGAATTAGGCAGTCCATTCTTGGTTGCTTGATTGCTGATCAGCACTACCTGAGAGGGAGACTGGCTACTGGCTGATTGGTACTACCTGAGAGGGACATTGTTCATCAGCTTATTGGCACTACCTGAGAAGGGCATTGACTATGGGCTAATTGGCATTACTTAAGAGGGACATTGGTTACTGGCTGATTGGCACTATCAGTTGAATGGCACTATCTGAGAAGACATTGGTTACTGGCTGACTGGCACTACCTGAGAGGGACATTGGCTATCAGCTGATTGGAACTTCCTGGGAAGGACATTGGCTGTCCACTGATGGCAGTACCTGAGAGGAACATTGTTCATCAGCTGATTGGCACTACCTGAGAGGGACATTGAGCACTGGCTCATTGGCACTATCTGGATGACATTGGCTACTGACTGACTGGCACTACCTAAGAAGGACATTGGCTGTCAGCTGATTGGCACTACCTGAGAGGGAGATTGGCTATTGGCTAATTGGCACTTCCTAAGAAGAACATTGGTTACTAGCTGATTTGCACTTTGAGAGGGACCTTGGCTACTGGCTGATTGGCACTACCTGAGAAGGACATTGGCTATTGGCAGATTGGCACTATCTGAGAGGGACATTGGCTATCAGCTGATTGGCACTACCTGAGAGGTAGATTGCCTGTTGGCTGATTGGCACTAGCTGAGAACGACATTGGCTCTCTGCCGATTGGTACTACCTGAGAGGGAGTTTGGCTATTGGCTAATTGGAACTTCCTGAGGAGAACATTGCCTACTGACTGACTGGCACTACCTCAGCTTTTGGCCCTACCTGAAAGGGACATTGACTATCAACGGATTGGCACTACCTGAGAAGAACATTGGTTACTGGATGATTGGCACTACCTGAGAGAGATATTTGCTACTGACTGACTGGCACTACCTGAGAGAGATATTTGCTACTGACTGCTTGGCACTACCTGAGAGAGGTATTTGCTACTGACTGAATGGCACTACCTGAGATGAACATTGGCTACAGACTGATCGGCACTACCTTCAAAGGACATTGGCTATCAGCTGATTGGCACTACCTGGGAGAGACATTGGCTACGGGCTGATTGGCACTACCTGACAGGGACATTGCCTATCAGACGATTGACAATACCTGAGAGGGAGATTGACTATCGGCTGATTGACACTATCTGAGTAGGACATTGGTTACTGTCTGAATGGCTCTCCCTGACAGGGTCATTAGCTATTGGCTGATTGGTACTAAATGTGCAGGACATTGGCTATCAGCTGTGTGGCACTCCCTGGGAAGGAGATTGGCTATCAGAAGATTGTCACTACCTGTGCAGGAGTTTGGTTGTTTGTGGACCATCCTTAACTGTGAAGGGGAAGGTGCAGAACAGGTTAGCAGAGTGAGAAGTCCAGCTGCAATGCCATGCTCTTCCCTCTGTGCCACTGTCCCCCAAAGCCATCTGTTCCCTGGACACAGCCAGGGGCCCATGGGAATCAGCCTGCAAGTTCTCACAGTCCCAGTGGAGGAGGTGGAAGCCTGACTTCACATGAGCCCCCGTGGAGTGACAACACAATGAAAAATAAACACAAAAGGGCTCTTCAGGATGCAATGGTCCTCAAAGCCATTGCTACATGTGACAATAACACCCCGTCAACTTTTCCATGCCGGTTCCCAGCCCACATCGTGTTTTGCTGGAAACCCAACAGACGTGACTTTGAAGCTGCCTCTCCAGCTCTGGAGGGTGACTCAGAGCTGGGGTTGGTGGCTCTGTGTGTGAGCATGTTTTCAGATGAGCCACCAGAGTCCTCATTGTTTTCAGATGGCTTCAAACACAGCCAATAAATCACAGTCATCCAGGGTGCACATTGAGAAACAGCCCGACGTAAAGCGGACTGTGCTCTTGGGGCTGAGCAGCTCTCGTCACCATGGTTTAGATCAAGAGCAGCCTAAAGGGTGAGGCCCTGGCTCCCCCTGCTTTTCCGTTGCTAAATCCACTTTTTTTTTTTTTGGTTTTAGTGTTTGCCACCCAAGCTGGGAAATAGAACAGGAATGAGCTGATTCACAGACTGCAGACTCAGAATACTCGGAAAAGGAGAAGACACAGCCCCAGAAGCCAGGGTTTCAGGCCTCCACACTGTGAAGAAGCCACTCCTGGCTGATGGCACATCACAGCTCAGTAGGGGCTGATGCAGGATTCTGTCCATCACTTATGATGGTGACCTTTTTGGAAGTGACTGAGCTTAGTTCTCTGGTCTATGAAATGAGGACAATAACAATAACAATGGTGCCCACCTTCTAGGGTTTGTTTGTTTATTGGGGAGTGGATTTTGCCCTTTCCCCTTTAAAAATAAACAACAAAAACAGCTTTATTATGGTGTAAGTAAGACAACACAAAATTCACCCATTGTAAGTTTGCAGTGCAATGAGCTTCAGTACGTTTAAACAATCCCACTTAGAACACTTCCCGCACCCCAAAAATTCCTTCAATCCTCTTTGCAGTCAATCCTGGTTCCCACCCCAGCCTGAGGCAGCCAGTCGGGATCTGTGTTCGGAAGGTAAGAGACAGGAGTGCCTTGCTTGGCTGAGTTTTCTGTGAATGTTTAGATATGTTTGAAAGGCATCTAGAATCGGCAGGGTCTTCTCTCAGGTAGGACCATTTACATTGCAGTCGCCTAGATTTGTGCACTGCACAACTCAGACAACCATCCATGGCAGGCTCGTATTTGTGCCTCATCACTATTCAGTAATTTTTCCCTAAAACTCACTTGTCCGGGGGGAAATGCTCAGGATAGCACAAAACATGAAATGGAACTGAAAATTCTGAAAAAGTATGGTCTTCGTTTGTTTAAAAATGTGTGTATATACAGTACCACAAATAAAAAATAAAGGACTGGAAGGAAATATGCCAATCTTTTTACAGTAATGATCTTGGGACGATAGATTTAGGTGTAGTATTAATTTTCTTTTTTATACTTTTCTGCATTTACCAAATATTCTGTAAGATACATGCAATATTTATAATGAAATGTGTCCTTGGGTTCAAAATGGAGATAATGCCTTCAGTTCTTACCTTTCTTTTTCAGTACAGGTGGATTGATTCATAAGGCAACATAGTAGGAAAAAAAAATCTTCATAATCCCCAATCATTTTTGCTTCTGGAGGAAGATGAGAAATAATAAACGGTCCAAGCTTCTGTTCTGCACATGTTAGTACATGCACTTACCTTTCTTTTTCAGTACAGGTGGATTGATTCATAAGGCAACATAGTAGGAAAAAAAAAATCTTCATAATCCCCAATCATTTTTGCTTCTGGAGGAAGATGAGAAATAATAAACGGTCCAAGCCTCTGTTCTGCACATGTTAGTACATGCACACACACACATGCGTACAATACTAGATAAGACTTTTCCACAAGATGATTTTTTGAGCTTACCCAAGTGAGATTCTGCAAGACAAATGTTATTTGTCCCACTGTATTAAATGTCCTTTCATTTCTGAGTTCTTCCAGACTAGCCCAAGTATTAAAAAGTTTCTTACTTCTCAAAAGTGATCATCTCTCCAATTGTAGGAAATTAGTCATTTCTCTACTATAAACTCCCTGCATATAGTGGATACTCATAAAAATCAGTTGGTCATTGAATGAATAAAATACCTATTTTTGAATTGGCTCAAAAGTAGTCATTCCCTCTAGGGCATTCCCATCTGTAATGCTCTGGGGCAGTTCTTAGAGAGCTATTTTCTATTCGTCAACAAACATTTTTCAGGTCTGTTGGAAAAGCTCTCTTTATACCTGATATGTAATAGTATCCCTTAGGCAGGAAACTGATCAGTTTATGGAAAAAATAAAAAGCTTAAAATTTTCAAAATCCTTTTTTTTAGTTAATTAAATTTAGTAACATAATATTAGGTGTAATGCAATGCTAATTGTAATTGAATGTAATGGATATTAGAAGGTAAGTTCACATACAAACACCAACCACATGGACTACAACATCAGCTGTACTATTATTCCCAGCTCCTTTGCTTAATTAGCTGTTTTCTTAAGTAGAATCTCTTAAAAAACACCATTGCATATTGTCCAATATTATATAGTTTGGGCTCTATTTATGCTTGAGGAGATGTGAGGATACTTCTTCCTGGGACTTTCTAAGACAGTGATTTCTCCCCAGGTGCAGATTTTGTCCCCCAGGGGACATTTGTCTGGGGACAATTTTTGGTTGGTATGCAGGGGAGGAAAGGAGGGGCATGCGAGAGGAGAGGTTTCTGCTGGCACGTAATGGGTAGAGGTCAGGAATGCTGCTTAACATTCTAAAATGCACAGAATGCCCCATAACAAAGAATTATCCAGCCCCAAATGTCAACAGTGCTGCAGTTGAGAAACCCCATTCTAGAACAAATGATAATTATTACAAAAATCATTAAAATATTCATAATTTTACCACCAGCATGTCAACTTCTTGGAAAACAAAAGCTTGTACTCTTGAAAAACATCAAAAGTGACAACTAACTTGTCTTGGGGGAGGGTCAAGTATACTCTTTGGGACTCACTTTGACCACTGCTCATTAATCTGATTGGAACTCCACCTTCATCCAAATTCTCAAAAATAAACAAAAACCCTCTGTTCTCTTTGCACCTCATCTCCTCCTCTGCCAACCAAACCAGGAACAGCAGCATTATCCCAAAGTGAGCTGCTAAAATTTGGGGGGTAAAACCACAGACATTCAACTAATAACCTTGAGCTGCAGATTTATCCCCGTTGGTGGGTTTATAACTGAGGTTCAACAAGAGACTTGAGACGTTTCTTGCCACATCTGAGAAATGAGCTACGGGTGGTGCTGATTTTATTCTTGCTAATTATTTGCATTTTCTAAAGTGTCTACCACATACATGTATTATTTTGTTAAGAAGAGCAAAAGGGATCCGTCCCCTCTTCCAATTGCTTCAGTACCCTCTGAGGCACCATCTCCCAGCCAACTCAAGAAAGAAAGAAACGTCATAAAATTGCTGCCCCAGGCTGGGTACCAGGAGGGTTAGTTTCCTATTCATAGACAAGAGGGTTAGCCCCAGAACATTCACGTTCAGCGTGAGGGGCAGAGATTCCATGACAGTGGGGACATAGCCACTCAGCTCACCAACTAGAGAAAATTCAAAGGCCTCAGGGAGTTTCACTGGTGTTCGGATATCGTGGAAACGATGGGCAAGAACCGATCACTCAGGACCTCAGATGCGATGCTGATGCTTTCTGAACTCTTCCAGGGACATTTCACAAGCCCCTACAAAGCAAGTGTTATGGACCCCATTTTACAGCCAGGGACAGCACAACTCAGGACAGAAGTGATGTGCCTTGCTGAGGGTCAAACTTTCTGCAAATGCCCAGCACAGCACAGCAATCATAGCAGCAGGGTTTGAGAAACAGGGCCTTTTCTGAATGCTCTCTAGAGGCTGAACACACGAGGCAGCCCATGACAGGTCCTTATGCCCACCCCTCCTACGAGGACGCTCTTAAGAGGACACTCTTCCTCCTATGAAGGAGCCAGAGTTTCTGTGGTGGCCCCAGACTCCCATGCACCTCTGGTATCCACACCCCAGCGTGGGCTGAAGTCTGCACAGAAGCCAACAAGTTGCACAGGTGATTCTGATGTGGGCTAAAGCCTGAGAGCTCCTGGTCTAGGACGCTTGTAGGTGACTTTCCCTTTTCAGCCCAGATTTCACAGGCCAGTGACACACCTGTGCCTCAGTTTCCTTGTCTGTAAAATGGGAGTAATAACAACATCTATCTTAGAGGAACACCGTGGATCACACATACCAACCTGCTTGTAGCAAGTGCTTAACCAGTGAGGCTGCTTTAGTAATTGTTAGTTTTCTGATTGCCTCTTCTAGGGTGGCAACTGCCAGCTTCCAAGGGGTCAACGGAGGCCTCTGGTCCCCCCTTTCTTCTCACCCCTCTCTGTCCTCCAGCACTTTTTCTTCTTCCTTGTCCCTTCTCACCTGTGACTCGGCCGCCCCTTCTCTGGAGTTCGCCCTGATCCAGCTCAGCCTTGGGGCCCAGCTCCTGGGGCGTGTCTTCTCCTGGCATTACTGTAATTGGAAATTAGATAGAGACAAGAGCAAGAGGAGGAAACCTGGTTATTTGCAAGTGGGAAAACCGGACCTAGGCATGCACATGCGCAAAAACAGCCACAGGAGACAAAGAGAGATAGGGAGCTCCGCCCCCCACGGAGGGCACCCTTCGGTTGGACCAGTGAGCACCCATCAGCTAAGGTGCCAATCAGCAGAGACTACCAGGGCTCAGCCAATGACCAAACGACACGAATGCAGCTAAGAGGACTTAACCCCCGGGATTATACCTGTCAGTGCTCCTGAGCCACTCTCTCCCTCCACACCCTTCCATCCTCTCTGGAGCGTACTCTTTGCTAAGTAGAACAGCTCTTTGCTTCTCACCTCTGGCGTGTCTCGTCCAGTTCTTTGTTAGCGACACCAAGAACCCGGACTTCGCTGGTGGAACCTGCAAATTCCTCAGTTTCCCTTAACTTTTCCTTTCTCCTCCTGACTCAAAGTATTTCTTTAAAAAACAAACAAACAACCTTCCTCATGAAAGGAACCCAACAGTCACTGAGGGGTAAATGGAGAAACAAAGAGTGGTCCATTCACACAATGGGATATTGCGTAGCCTTAAAAAGGAAGGACATTCTTACACATGCTATGGCACGGCTGAACCTTGAGGACATTGTGCTGAGTGAAATAATCCAGTCACAAGAGGGCATGTACTGCATGGTTCCGTTACCCAGAGGCGTCACATTCATGGGGACAGAAAGTGGAACGGCGGGTGCTGGGGCGAGAGGGGTGTTTAATGGGGCTGGAGCTTCAGTTTTGTGAGATGCAGAGAGTTCTGGAGGTGGAGGCGCGACGGTGTGGATGTGCTTAACACTACCGAACTGGACCCTCTAAAATGGTCAAGATAGCAAATTTGATGTTCTGTGTATGTTTCAGGAAATAAAAATAAAATGAAAACAAAAACAATAACAAACTTCCCCATTAGATATAAACCCTTGGCTGGCAGCAAAGGACCACACAGTTCCTCATAGCTTTAAATAGATGTATTTGGGGATTCTGGGGTGGACCCTGCTCTCCCCACCAGCCTCAGCCCCCTAGACCTTCTTTGGGGAAAATGGGGACACAGTGACATTTGCAGGGAGCAGAGGAAGCCCCTGTGCAGGTGGGTCTGGAAATCCGGCTGGAGTTGCTCCCTATGAGTGGGGGGAGGGGGACAAGGAGGGCAGGGGTCTTAGAGAGAGGGGGACACTCTGGGTAGGTTCCAGGGAGCAGCACCAGGAGTGTGAAGTGGAGCTTGTTCCTACCCCTTTTAGGGTTCTCCTGGGCCTGAGGGGGTTCAGGGAAGTCCCAAGAAAACCGGAACAGAACGAGTTGGCCACCATCCTTGCTCAAGGTCATAGCACTTTCCCCAGGGAGAGGTGACTTAGAACGGTCCCCATCGACTTCCCTCCACCATGCTCTGGAAGGGCTGTCCAGCCCCCAGCCCCAGGGGGTTCCAAGGTGTGTGGGGGGGTGCTCCCCGACTTCCACTGTCCCGAGGACCACAGCCTGTGCCCCTCCCCATTCACTTCCCAACATTGTTCTTTCACACCCGCTCACTTCTGAAACTTTAATAAATTTAGCCTTGCACATTAACATAAATAGATAATGGTTCGATGAAAAAATAAGCATCTGAGGACACTAGCGAAAACTTCTATGGCCAGCAGCCCCCAGCAAAAGGGCCCAGAGAGGGGTAATGTAAAACCAGGATCATCTGGACACATCCTTGAGTTATCTGACAAAAAGTGAATCCTGGAGGGTCCTGGGAGCAATGAAGCTTGAAGGGCAAGAAGACGCTTGGGGTGGGGGTGGGGTAGGGAGAGGGAGCGGGGCCTCGGGCAGAGGAGGGGGCGCTCTAGTCCAGGCCAGGATGTCACTGTGGGGTGGGGCTCCCCCAGAGGGATCAGAACAGATCCAGGACTCAGGGTGCACCCCTGAGCAGGGAGATCTCTTCCTTCAGGCTGTGTCTAGGGTTTGGAGCTGGGGCTCGATAATCCCACGTCCCCCAAATAGTGCTACAAAAGAATGAGTCACGGGGTGTTGTAACCTGTGGTCTAGGACAGAAGGGCCTCTCTGAGGAGGTGACATTTGAGCTGAGACCTGAAGGATGAACAGTTCTAACTAAAGGAAGAGGGAAGGATGGGTGGTCTCCTGGCACAGGGTCCAGCCAGCACAGACACAGAGGAACAGAAAGTGGGGAGAGAGGGTAATGTCAAGGTGCAAGGCAAGTCTGGGGTACCATCAAGATTGGCTAATCATATGCAGGTCCCAATGCAGGCCCCTTGGACAAACCTATAGAGAATTTCAAGACGGAGACTACAGAACATTAAACCAAGCATGGGTCCCTCTGACGGCCAGGCCCCTCTAAGCACAGGGCCCTGTGCAACTGCTCAGGCCACTTGTCCATGAAGCCATCTCTGGTTACAGATGCTGTAGGGTCTTGCAAGCCCAGGAATGTGTTTTAAGGACTAAAGCAACCGTTAGATGGACTAAGAAGGCAGGGACAGGACTTCACCTGGCTTTAAAGGGACCACTCTGTGTAAACAGATGGCAGAGAGCAGGCCGGAGAAGGAAAGGTCTCTGGAATCTATGGCTTTTGCAGGGTTCAGGGTGGTGTGACCTTGACCCTGGTGACTTGCCCTGTGAATGTAGGTTGGTAGAGTCTTTAGCCATGCTCAAACATATTTGAGAAAGGAGTCCTTCTAGACAGCATCCCATGGGACCAGGTTTCCACAGACACACCTTGGGAAATCCCCGCCAGGCACATCAGTCCTAAGAAGCCTTGTTATGATCAATATTTTCTCATATCATAAGAGGGAAACTGAGGCCCAGAGAGGGGCCAGAGGTCACCCAAGGGCACATGGCAAATACGCAACAGACAGGAGCAGTGCGGTCATCTCTGGATTCCTCACGTGGTGTTCTTTACTGAGTCCAAAGCCAACACCCATGGAGCATTCGCAGTACCAGGGCCTGGAAACTGACCAGGTGGCCCCAAATGTCGTGCTATATAGGCTGTACACTCAGATGGGGGGTGGGGAGGCCGTGATCAGAATGTCCGAGCAT
>NW_007728622.1:155031-165057 GCF_000696425.1 Galeopterus variegatus | reverse complement strand
GCTATATAGGCTGTACACTCAGATGGGGGGTGGGGAGGCCGTGATCAGAATGTCCGAGCATCGGGACTTTTGAGAACAAACAGATGCGTGCTTTCCGTTCAGTGCTATATAGGCTGTACACTCAGATGGGGGGTGGGGAGGCCGTGATCAGAATGTCCGAGCATTGAGACTTTTGAGAACAAACAGATGCGTGCTTTCCGTTCAGAAAGAGGCTCCAGGCCGCTTCTTCTAAGCAAACTTGGGTGTGTAATCTAAATCCTATTAAATAATGAATCTGGGTCAGTGGTAATTTATAGATTACCTCCATTAACTGGATAAAAATAATCACCAACTCAACAGTGAGTCATAACAGCAATTTTTTTAAAAAAGCCACAGCTTAGCACTGGTTGGGGTGTGAGGACATGTCTCCAATTCTTTCCCAAAGATTCTGGAGATTGGCAAAAATCAACATTCATTTGGCCTGAAAAAGCTCCCTTTTTTCCCCTTAATTTTTAAGCCCTCCAGGAGAAATTTAATCCATATGTTTTGGATTTGTTTACATTTAAACCATCAAAACAGTGTTTGTAAGAAGCATTTGATGTCCAGGAACCCCTTTCTCTTCTTTTTTGAAGGGCTTTGGTCTTTGAACCAGGAAGTTGTCCTGTGCCAAGATGAAACGAGGCTGTCCCTGGTAGGAATGCCAGATGGGCAATTTCTCCGACCTTCCCACCGGTCCTCTGGCCCTGAGAGTCTGCCACGGTCCCAGGGGATCCTCTTCAATTCTTAGGAATCTCCAAAGTGTGGGAACACAGCCCTAAGAGGCTGGTCTCACCAGAAATGATCCACTAGGCTCCCATCCCATATGACAGCTTGCCTTTATTGAGCACCTACTGTTCACCAGACTCAGTGCTGAGCTATTATCAATAACTCAGCAAGGTAGGTTTTGTTGTCATCCCTATTCTATAGACTCAGAAACTGAGGCCAGTAGAGTTTAAGGGAATTTCTCGTGATTACAAAGCTGGAGCACAGCTGATTTGGAGGTAGAGGTCTTGGGCATTTTAGGTAAGGGATCTGAAGCTCAGATGGCTACTGTCTACTCCCCTGTCTCTGGGGCCCCAGTTTTGGGAAATGTTACTGGCCATGAGTGGGTAGAGTCTAGGGATGCTGCTGAACACCCTACACAAAACTACTCCCACAACAAAAAATTATCCAGACCAAATGTCGATAGTGCCGAGGCTG
Source organism: Galeopterus variegatus (assembly GCF_000696425.1). Classification (NCBI taxonomy): domain Eukaryota; kingdom Metazoa; phylum Chordata; class Mammalia; order Dermoptera; family Cynocephalidae; genus Galeopterus; species Galeopterus variegatus. The sequence goes on along the minus strand of NW_007728622.1, from coordinate 163,839 downwards.
AGGAAACCCGGCTCTGATGTCCATTTTTTCTATGCCTATGTTTTCTTTAAATAACAAAATGACATCATACCATATGTATAATCTGTAACCTGCTTTGTACATGTAGTAATATATTGGGAAATGTACGTATCAAGAGTGTATGTATAGTATAATTGTTTAAAAGCTGCATCATAGTTCAGGATATGCAAACAATATGATAGAATTCATTGAATCTCTGTTGATGGACTTTTAGGTTAACTCCAATTTCTCACTGTGAAAAACAATGCTATGATAAGCACCCTTGTCCCAAACCTGTTTATTCATACGTAATCTTTTCCTACATAGGAAATTGTTGGGCTGAGATTAAGCAGGCTTTGAAGGCTTTTACTGCAAACTTTTCAAGCTTCAGAGTGGATGGATAAGCAGGCGGCCTGGGTTTGTATTCACTGGATGCCTGACCTTGGGCAGGTTGCTTCGGCTGGTTGTGCCTTAGTGGCCTTGTCTGTGAAATGGATTTGGTAATAGTTCTTATCTCTTAAGGTGGTTTTGAGGTGTAAAGGATTAATGTAAAGCCCACAGCACAGTGACTTGTTCCTGGTCTCCATGTGGCTCCTCAGGGAGCCCTCCAGCCCCATTTTACCACCTCTTTACACGCTCAAAGCAGCAGGATCAAGATGGCCCTTTTTCCTCAATAGTTGCCAACATCAAGAGTTATTGACCTCTTCCATCTTTGCCAATTAGATCACCAAAACTGATACTACATTATTTTAATTGGTATATGTCAAAAGTCTAACATGAGCACATCTACTTGCTATATGTCAAGAGTCTAACATGACCACACCCACTGATAAAATGGTTATGATATATATATGCATATATGTGTCTGTGTGTGTATATATACATATACATACACACACACACACACACACACATCTTAGGTAACTGAAAGACAAGTTGGTTTATAAGCCAGTCTGCTTGAGCAGATACTGTAAAGCTTGTGGCTGCCTATTTTACTCAAAGCAATGAGTTTTTATTGAGAGTGTAGACGAAGACCTAGTGAAAAAATAAAGTGAGATGCCTGCCTCACACTATATGCCAAAACCTATTCCTGGTGGACCAAAGATTAAAGTGTTAAGTAAACAAATAAATAAATTAAATAAATAATGAAACTTAGAAGAATAGAAAAATAAGTAGGAATGAATATTTTGTAATCTTGGGGATAGAAAGTCTTTTAAAGCATGGTGCTGGAGACTGAAACCATAAAGAACAATTTTAACTACCTAAAAATTAAACTCTGATCGGCAAATAAAATATTATAAACAGCTGAGAAATAACAAAATTAGGAAAATATGTAAAAAAGTGACAAATGTATGGGATAGAGCCTTAATATAAAAAGAGTTATTGCTAATCAATAAGAAAAAGTCAAATGTACTAATAGGATATAAACTGGCAAATATCGAACAAGAAATATGACAGAAAAACATGAAATTATAAACATTTCAACTAATTCAATGCCTGTCACATTGTAGGTGTTCAGTAAAATGGTTGTTTGGTGCCTGAACCTATCCTGAGGCCCACAGAGCTCACTGAGCCCTTACCAAAGGATCCAGAGAGTTAGGACAAGCTCAAAACTCAGCTCTGTTCCCAGGCCTGCAGAAAGTCACTGCAGCAGCCAGTGGAGAAGTTCCTGATACTTACTAGCTGTGTGACTTTGGCAAGTTCCTTTACTTCTCTTTGCCTAAGAAGCTGAGTAAATGAGGATAAACAAGAATAATAATAATAGCACCTACCTCATGGCACTGTTGCAAGGATTAAGCGAGTTAACACACGTAGAGTACTTAGAACAGTGCCTCACTCATCAAAAAGACTCAACAATGCCTGCAAAGTTCAGAAATAAAGCCACCTGGGAAGCAAGGAAACACCCATCCATTCATTGATCCATTCACTCAACAAATACTTAGTCAGTGCCTAGTATGTGCCAGGTCTTAGCATAGTAATGATAGGTGCTCGTTAAGTATTAAAACAGAAACTGAAGCAACTGCAGTAAAGGAGAAATGATCTATGACAGGGGAAACAGTTCGTTGGTAGAGGGACCCCAGACTCGTCACCTGACCAAGTCTCAACTACCAGGGGAAGCTTTCTGGAAAAGGTGCTTTTCAAGCTCTGCCCTGAAAGATGAGTGGGTGTTTTCCAAGAGAAAAATGTTCCAGGCAGTAAAAGCAATCAGTTCAAACTCTCAGATGTGCAAGTGAACACAAAGTAACTTCAGTCCCTGTCTTCTCACAGTGTAGCCCTGTCATTAAGGGGGCAGGCTTGGGAGTCAGACTGCCTGAGTTACATCTGGGCTCTGCCAGCTATTGTGTATGTGTCTGTGTGTGTGTGTGAGAGAGAGAGAGAGAGAGAGAGAGAGACCTCAGATGCTTGGGTCAACCTTTCACTGTCTTGGTGTTCTCACCACTAGAATGGGGTTAAAATGGTGTGTCTTGTGCAGTTGTGGGAGGTTCAGTGATTTCGGGCATGTGAAACACCAGAAGGCCGGCATGCTGGGGAGGCACACGTGGACAGGCTGTTCAGCCAGAGCTTGAGGCCTTTGGGTGGGATTTTTAATTAGTCATACAATTGACCACTGAAGGCTATTGCTCAAGAGTTAGGTCTTTTGGGAAATCAGTATGTTGAAAGGATACCTGCACTCCCATGTGTGTTGCAGAACTATTCAAACAACCAAGATATGGAATCACCCTAAGTGCCCATCAGCAGATGATTGGATAAAGAAAATGTGGTATATATACACAATGGACTACTATTCAGCCATAAAGAATGAAATCTTGTCATTCACAGTAATATGGATGAGCCTGGAGCATGTTATGCTAAGTGAAATCAGCCAGGCACAGAGGGCGAAATACCACGTGATCTCACTCATATGAGGAAGCTAAAAGAGTTGATCTCATAGAAGTAGAGAGTAGAATTGTGCATACTAGAGACTGGTAAGCACAGGGGGGTGAGGGGACAGGGAGAGGTGGGCCAGTGAATACAAAACCTCAACTAACTAGGAGGAATAAGTTCTAGTATATCCTATAGCAATGTAGGTTGATTATAGTTAACAACAATTTATTGGATAATTTCAAATAGCTAGAAGAGAGGATTTTGAATGTTCTCAACACAGAGAAATGACAAGTGTGGATGGATATGCTAATCACCCTGTTTTGATCATTACATATTATATACATGTATCTCAATATTACATTCTCCCCCTTAAATATGTACAATTTTTATGTGTCAATTAAAAATTTTTTAAAAGAGTTAGGACTTTCAGCAGCCTGAGGCTGGTTTTCTCACACTATCTTCAGGATAATTCTAATTCAGGGTTTCTCGAGTACCTCACTATTGACATTTGGAGCCAGGTAATTCTTTACCATTGGAGGCGGGGGCACTGTCCTGGGCATTATAGGATGTTTAGCGGTATCCCTGGCCTCTACCTCTAGCCACCAGAGTCAAGCCCACCACCACCACTACCCAGTTTTGATAACCAAAAATGTCTCTGGGCATTGCTAAATGTCCCTAGGGGACGAAATTGGCCCGATGAGAATAACCGCCCCAGGCCAATGCAAGGTCTTCTGTGAAAGCCTGGCCTGGTAGAGAGGGGTCCCCTCTGCACCAAATTCAGGCTTCAGGTGTGTCTTGTTTAATCCAGGACACATTTAAACATCTCCTTCAATGAGCTGGCAACAGATTCTTATAAATCAAGACATTTTACCTTAAAATCCAGCTTTCTGGCTTCTCTTAGAAAATGGAAGTACATGGTAACACTGGGTCTGCATTCCGACACGCAGTTGTTGGGGTTGTATCTGCCCTTTGGATGTGGCAGGGACTTCCCGTGTGCCATAGTCCCCAGCTCTCTACTCTATGTGCCCTCAATTTGGGGACCAGAGCCAGTCTATGTCTATCTCACCCCATTCTCACATGTACACGACCCTGCTGGCCCCAAAGGTGTTTGAATTTGGAACTCTTGATCTAATTTGTTTGTACACACACACACATGCACACGCATGTACACACATATATAAATACACATAAACACACATATACACGTGTGCATGCATGCATGTGCATATACATATAAACACATGTGTGTGCATATGGTGACATAAACACATATATACACATGTGTACATATAAGCACACACACATGCACACGTGCACGTACCCCCGTACATAATACACACATGCATGTGAGCACATATGGACATGTACATGCATTTTAAGGTACACACATATAATATAGACACATATATGCACATGCATGTGTATACATGCACACGCCTGTATGCACATACATCCTTAGATGCATATACACATGCACACAGACCCCCATAGCTCACCTCTGCCGTTCGCCTCAGCCCAGGAGACACAGCACCCCTACGCGCACACCTGGCTGTGAGGCTCTGCCCTTTGAAATCACGCCTCCCCGCCCAGGGGCTCTTGGGGTGTTGTGCTGGATTGATGGATGGGACAGCTCAGCTCTCAAAAACTACCGCATGTGTTTATTATGGCGATGAGTGTGGGCTGGGCTCACTTCTGGCTTGTGTAAGTGTCAACTGGTGACAACATGTGCTCTACAGAAGGCAGATGTCAAGGGGGCTGGGGGCAGCAGAGTCATCGCCCGCACCGTGGAGACCACCCAGGGGCAGCACTCACACTGACCTGGGCTTCTCTGGCCTTTGGCAAGAGAACTAAATGATGGAGAGAGAGACGTGGTGCCACCAGGACAGGCCTGACATGGAGACCGCGGCCTGGTGAGTGAGACCATGGGCTGCCAGACGTCACCTGCTGAGATCTGCTTCACCCAGAAGAGCCCCCGGGCCTGCACAATCATTTAGTTCTGTTCTCCCTGGGGGGTGCCCAGGCCCCATGCCAGTCCCCCTGGAGGCTGCATGTTCAAACACCTCTGTTTGAATAATAACGACTGCATAGTGAGGTCTGGCAGGTACCAGGCACTTTCTACTCACTCCAGATACATCATCTTGTGCGTTTCCACCACAGCCTTATGAAGGCAGTTTATCCTGATTTTTCTGAAGCTCAAAAAGTTGTATCAATAACTAGGATTTTCTGAACACATAGTATGTGCTGGGCATAATGGCAAGTATTTAATAGACAGCATATCAGATGACCTTTTCTATGACCTTATGAAAGAGATTTTATTATTATTTCCACTTTATAGTAAAAAAAATTGAGGCTCAAGTGTTCTCTTTCTTCTCCTCCTCAGCATCCTCCCCCTCACCAGTTCTAAGGCTGAGATTATGCAGCCCTTCTATACGCCAGGCACTGTCCCGGGCACCTGACTGGCACCATCTCAATCCTCCCAACAACCTGTGAGGTCACCCAATTCATGCATGAAGGAACCAAGGCTCAGCATCACACCTGGAAGCCAGCTGAGACTCAGGGGTCCGTGGGGACTGTCCACCCCACTGGCCTCAGGAGCTGTAGGGTTTCTAACAAGTGTGGCCAACACACAGCATCCTTTGGACCAAAGCTGATCCCAGAAGCCATCCCCCACTCACGCCCAGAGGCAGGAACCCCTGAGAGGGTGCAGGGGGTCACAGTACTGGAACAGACTTAGGGCCTCCAGCGGGCATCTCCACTGCCACTTGGGCCGGGATGTCAGGAGCCTCTTCCTGGGGAGTCGCGTGGGTCTCCTTAAAATGTGCTAAACCCTACCTTGCAACTTCTAGTTTGCAACATTGGCCCTGGAGAACTGCAGTGATTACAGAGAATCCAGATGGTGAGCATTCTACAGAAATAAGCAGAAACAACAAGAAATACAATGACATTTGTTATTTTAACAATGTGGGGCACTTTAAAGTTTCCAGTGCATTGAGAAGACATGTAACTTGCCAGAAGTTACAAGTCGCTTTCCTCCATTCAACTTTAGGGAGCCGCTAAGACAGTTCTGGGTACACGGATGTTGTGCAGAGGCTTCTACTTTGCCCACCCACCCGTACCTATTTTCCTTTTTTTAACAAACCTAAGTAGTAGCTTGGCTAAACCCAGCTCTTTCCAGGAGGCAGTAACCAGGCTCTGGAATCAGCCACATGTGAGTTCAAATCCCAGCTTCACCACCCATTTCCCAGCTGTGTGGACTTGGCTAATTATTCAGCCTCTGGAAGCTTCCATTTTTCTCAGCTGCCAATCGAGCATCGGGAAATTGTGAAGATACAACAAGACAAGGATGTCCTTTAGCCCTGTGCCTGATGCAGGAAGTGGCTGATGCATGTTTGCCAGAATAGTTTAATGCTAGTTGAGGTTTGTCTCTGTTCCCGTTATTTCCTGAGTAAGCGGCCACAGGTGGAGTTCATGTTTGGTTATAAGACATCTATGTTATTCCAAAGATGGCTGTTTTCTATTTCCCACTTCCTACATCTTTCCTTCATATCTTGAGATTTTGCAAAAGCCCAGTATCTTATCATCCTAATAAACATTGCAAACTAGAGTTTCAAGATCTAAAAAACAAAACTAAGTAAACTTGAGAAAATGGGGGAAACTTTTCCCTGAAAGATGGAACTATGCAAAGAAAATTTGGAAGTTTAACTTTATTGAGGCAGAGTTTTCTCAGCCTTGTAGATATGTATCAGATAATTACAGCTCACCTGCTATAATTCAGCACCTGGGCTATGGTGAAATTAATTTTTAATGCATCATTCAAGCTGTTTGATGTTTGATTTATGCCTGGATGTCAAGGCTCTCAACAGAAACCTAGCGTGGTGTTCCTAAGGCTAAGCTGAGAAGGTTGTGTGTCAGAGCCTAGAGCACGCTCACCACTGAGTGGGGTGAACCCCACACCAACCATCCCAGTTGCCAGGAACCGAGGGGTTTTCTGGGATGTGGGACTTTCAGTACTAAAACCAGGAAAGTTCCAAGCAAACAGTGATGAATTGGCCCAACTTACCAAATATGTATTCTGGCCTTTTTCTAAACAAAAAAACCTACACGTCAATCAGGCAACAATGCATCCTGCTAAAAAACTACATTTCCCAGCTTACCATGTAGAGAGGGATGGTCATGTGATAATACAGTTCTGGTCAATGACACGTGAGTAGATGTCCCAAATACAGCTTCTGGGGAAGCTCTTTAGAGGGGGCTAATTCAACAGGTACCTGCTCTCTGACTTTCTACCTCCCTGCGTCTTCCCTGCCTAAAATGTCGATAGGAGGAATGGAGCTGCTGCTGCCATTTTGGAATCATGAGGTGACCTTGAGAATGGACACAATGCATCTAGGATGGCAGGACAGAAAGCAAGGAGCTCGGGTCCGTGATGACAGTATGCACCTACCATCCAGTCCACTGGGCCTTTTTCTTTTATGTAAGAGATAAACCCCTCATTTCTTTAAGCCACTCTTTCTACAGGCTTCTGCTAATAGCAGCCAAATCAGTAAAGTGACCAACTATCCTGGTTTGCTTGGGATTGTCTCAGTTTTAGCACTGAAACTACTCAGCCCTGGGCAAACCAGGATAGTTGGTCATCTCAGAATGTGATTCCTAATGCATGCAAAGAATATTTGAGGATTTGGGGCAGGTTCATTTGGGGGGAAGTTTCTGGGAAAAAAAAAGTAAGCCTGGATGAGGCCCATGGGTGTGACTAGATGGGATCCCACCTCTCCTGCCTCATCATAGGGACTGGGGGATAAACCAAAGAGAACACACCTTGGTCCGTGCTGGCAAGAAAATAAGAAGTGTGAACGAGGACGGGGCCTGATAGGTACACAGCACTTAATTTATCACAAAGCACCCTCAGAGTAGAGTGTAAGGTTCTAGGTCCAGTTCATATTCTTTGAGTACCTACTATGTGCCAAGCATGGTGCTCAGCTCTGGGAACAGGGTGGGATATAAAAAGTTGATGGTTCTTACCCCTCTAGGGGAGACAGGTAACAAAAAGTCAACAGGCAAATAAAAAGTAACTGCAGCTTGCGGTGATGGTTATGAAGCGGGGAGTCGAGGGGCACCCGCTCAGATGGGGGAGCAGGGCAGGCCCCTCCATTCCTAACAGGTGGGAGACTGAAGGCCAGGAGGAGTTGGTCTGGGAGCACTGCTGCTGCAGAAGCAAAGGCCTGGAGGCCAGACGGAGCTTTCTGAGTTGAAGACACAGAGGGGGTCAATGTGGCCGACACTAGTCAGGGAGGGGACAGGCGGGGCATGAGCTTGGACAGGGAAGCAGGGGCCACATCCCACCCGACTTGAAGGTCTGGCTTAAATCTTCCGTTTGGCCACTTCCCAACTGTGTGGGATGTAAGATGGCTTCCCAACCGTAAGATGGTTAACCACTCTGAACCGTGATTTTCTCGCTTGTAGAATGAGACAGTCATAGTGCTAGCAGGGTGTGGGTGAAGAAACAAAAACAAGAAGCACGTAGGTCATAAAGAAAACAACAGCTAAAGCTACTGTCTACCCCAAAGAAACTCTGTTCCCAAATGGACATATTTACTCAATGACACTGAGGGACAAAACCTGGTTCTGAATGTGGCCTTGCTGAAGCAAGACAGTTTTTGTGCAAAGAACACTTTATGGACATTGAGCTCATCTTTACAGCCCTAGTAAAGTCCTCCCCCGGCTCCTCCCACCCTGCTCTGCTCTAAGTTGTGGGAGGTGTCACCCGAACAGGTAATGATAGCTGTGAACACAAAGAGAGGAGTATTCCTCCCCTTTTCTTAGTTTCTGGAATCTTCCCCACCCCATGGCAGCAAATGAGGGGTGGGCAATATTTACCGGTTATCAAATGGACACCAGGAAAGACAGGAGAGAGGCCAGGATGTCCTTTTTTTTTTTTTTTTTTTTTTT
>NW_007728622.1:99289-153859 GCF_000696425.1 Galeopterus variegatus | reverse complement strand
CAACGAATTACCAGCCAAAAGGCTCTATGACACTTTCTCTGTAAAGGACATGATGAAAAGTCTCTACATGGGACCCTTGGGCAGTCTCCCCTGTGGTCACAGATGGACATTTCAGTTGGAGTTTCTAGACAACCCCACCTGGGGGAAGAAGGACTGGCTCTTATGTGCATCTCTCTTTTTGGGAGCAGGCGACGCTCTCCCAGAACCCCCTCTGCAAGCTCGTCTCACAGCTCATTGGCAGAAACGGATGGTAGGTCCACTCCTTCACCATGCCGTGGAGGGGCAGCAGGACCTTGGCAAGTCTGCTGCAACACCTCTGCGGTTTCTCTCAGTGTTTCCCAAAGCCACCACAACTTCCTGGGCTGTCCCTTCTTGTCAAAATTTGTGATAACATTTCTCCTCCAAGCAACAATTCCTGCCTTCCATCTCCCATCCTGCCAATGGCTATCAGACCAGCTCTCCAAGACTATTACTTCTACATGCCACTCCCCTGCTCAAGAACAACTATGACTCCCTACTACCTATGGCATGCAATCGTAACACCTCTGTCTAGCTCCAAGACCCTTCAAGACTTGTGACCCTTAGATACAATCTATCAATTGACAATGATTCCTGGCAGATCCTAATGTCTACCAGTTGGTGAAAGCAGGCTATTCTTGCATAGCTTCTAAACACCATGCCAATTTCTATTTCCCTGGACTTTTCTCAGTCTTGTCCTTCCACCTGAAATGCCCTCTCCTCTTTTCTATCTCATAAACACCTACTCGTCCTTTAAATATGGTTGTAAGAGGTGCTGGACACAGGACAAACAACCAGAATATCACACAGAGGGAATAGAAAAGATTTCTAGGCATAATGACTTGGGTTTGAGTCCCATTTTTATCAGGACTGTGTGACCTAGGCATGTTGATAACCTGTCTGAACATCAGTTTTCTTATCTATAAAATAGCGACAGTGAGACATATCTCATGGTGCTGCCTTGAGGTTTAAAAAGGCAAAAACACACATAATAAAGCCCTTAGTACCCGGCATATACTAAGTGCTCAATAAACAGTAAAGATGGCAAGAAAGCTCCAAAAGAAGCAACCTTTGGCATTACCGTCTCAGTTGTTATTTCTACTGGGAGCCTCCCTTCTCCCCAGTCCAGTTCCTGACTTCTTATCTCAGCTGCTTCAACGGCTGAAGTAAATTTGTCACTGGCCTCTGGGTGGCTTTGTTCTTGGGTATAAAGTAGAGAAGACATTGCCCGGAGTGGTATTCACACCTTGAGGCATGCTGTCTCTGAGGCTGCTTGGTGAGCAAGAGGTGTGTTTGGATCCGGCTTTCCATCTCCTCCTGGGAATCTGCCCCCCTTATGTGGTTGCTTCTGAATGTCCTTTGCCCAGGGTGTAGCTCCCAGGCCTGCTCAGGTGGGTGATGATTGCAGACACCAGCTCTGAAATTCACTCCTAGTAGCGACAGGTGGGACCAGTCCCTGTGAAGCAAACTGCACAAAAGAGAGCACCCTTCTCAGCCAGGCAGGGGGCGGGTCGGATAGTCCCGACTGTAGTCGACTCTTTGTGAGGGAAGCCAGAAGCTGCCCATCTCTGGGGCATCCCAGCCAGGATAGGACAATGACTTCCAGTTATCTCTTCTCTCTCGCCGCTGCCCAAGGCCTCAAACTCGGAGGTCGGTGAAGGACAGACATTTTGATGCTACTAGTCCTGAACAAAAGCTAAATACTACCTCCAGAGAGCTTGCCTGAATGGGACTTATGAAAATGTCCTCAAACCCACAGACCCCCTCAAATATCCTTCCAGCCTCAGCACCCTACACACCCATGCTGAGAGTCTTTCATCATGTTTGGGACAGAGGTGAAATGGGAGGGGGAGGCGTGGTTGACATGTGGTTAAATCAGAGCAGAGTCCAAGGCTTCTAGCTCTCTGCGAGACCATGGGCTCACTGCTTCAACTTGCTGAGTCTGTTTTCCTATCTGCGGGGTTGGATCACAGCAGGGACAGCAAGAATATTCTATCTCCCCTGCCAGCTCAGTTGATTGGCAGTGACTGGGTGGTGTTCTGGGTTGAGAAAGCTTCCGTACCTGAGTGGAGGGTTGAAGCTACTGCTTCAGCTCTAGCTCGCATGCACAGAGCATTACAATATGCCATACAATGTGATGTGCTTTAAATATATCTCATTATATGAAAATATAATGAGATATATTTAAAGCACTAGATAGTACTACTTATGTCTATTTTGTAGATAAGGAAACAGAAGCTCAGAGAGGTTAAATAACCTGCCCTGGGACACACAGCTAGAAAGTGAAAGATTCTATATCCAAAGTAAGACAGTCTGGTTTGGGAACAGAAGCTTCTCAACTTTTTTATTCTGTGGAGTGCTAGAATTGATTAGTGATGTCTGCCACAGGTGCTTACGCGGCAGTGATGATATATGTGCTATAGATTTGGCATCTCCAGATTCGTCGATCTCTGGTTCATGATTCTAAGACTCTAAGCATTCTCCCCAGATCTGAGCCTTCCTGTTTTTGTGCAGACACTCCCTTTGTATAGTAGTGAGGGACCATAAAAATGCCCATGGAAGCTGACACTGTGCAAAGCAATCTCAATAATAAGTGGGAAAATTACAATTTTTTAGTGACTCAAAAATTTTTGGTCCAAACATTAAACCTCTCTTATTGTCAGTTATGAATGTATGAGGAAACGAAAAAAATAGCAAAGCTGACATTTATTAGTATACTATAATTTAAAACATTAAAAATAAAAATATTTCAAGGCTAGTTTGAACAGTGCTAGCCTTCTTCTTATCATACAAAGCGTGATACAAATGAGAAATTTTGCATGCCTTGGAGAATTATTCTCCTTTCTGAGTCTGGATCAGCTTCCAACATTTTGACCTTAGTGCTTTCAATGGCATGAAATATCTCTGTGAGTTCCTCTAATGTGAAGTTTTTTGACAGCATTACGCCCTCTAGAACGTCTTTGTCCTTTTCATCTCAACTGCTCTCCTCATTTATTGTGATAAGCTCCCNGCCAGGCAGGGGGCGGGTCGGATAGTCCCGACTGTAGTCGACTCTTTGTGAGGGAAGCCAGGAGCTGCCCATCTCTGGGGCATCCCAGCCAGGATAGGACAATGACTTCCAGTTATCTCTTCTCTCTCGCCACTGCCCAAGGCCTCAAACTTGGAGGTCGGTGAAGGACAGACATTTTGATGCTACTAGTCCTGAACAAAAGCTAAATACTACCTCCAGAGAGCTTGCCTGAATGGGACTTATGAAAATGTCCTCAAACCCACAGACCCCCTCAAATATCCTTCCAGCCTCAGCACCCTACACACCCATGCTGAGAGTCTTTCATCATGTTTGGGACAGAGGTGAAATGGGAGGGGGAGGCGTGGTTGACATGTGGTTAAATCAGAGCAGAGTCCAAGGCTTCTAGCTCTCTGCGAGACCATGGGCTCACTGCTTCAACTTGCTGAGTCTGTTTTCCTATCTGCGGGGTTGGATCACAGCAGGGACAGCAAGAATATTCTATCTCCCCTGCCAGCTCAGTTGATTGGCAGTGACTGGGTGGTGTTCTGGGTTGAGAAAGCTTCCGTACCTGAGTGGAGGGTTGAAGCTACTGCTTCAGCTCTAGCTCGCATGCACAGAGCATTACAATATGCCATACAATGTGATGTGCTTTAAATATATCTCATTATATGAAAATATAATGAGATATATTTAAAGCACTAGATAGTACTACTTATGTCTATTTTGTAGATAAGGAAACAGAAGCTCAGAGAGGTTAAATAACCTGCCCTGGGACACACAGCTAGAAAGTGAAAGATTCTATATCCAAAGTAAGACAGTCTGGTTTGGGAACAGAAGCTTCTCAACTTTTTTATTCTGTGGAGTGCTAGAATTGATTAGTGATGTCTGCCACAGGTGCTTACGCGGCAGTGATGATATATGTGCTATAGATTTGGCATCTCCAGATTCGTCGATCTCTGGTTCATGATTCTAAGACTCTAAGCATTCTCCCCAGATCTGAGCCTTCCTGTTTTTGTGCAGACACTCCCTTTGTATAGTAGTGAGGGACCATAAAAATGCCCATGGAAGCTGACACTGTGCAAAGCAATCTCAATAATAAGTGGGAAAATTACAATTTTTTAGTGACTCAAAAATTTTTGGTCCAAACATTAAACCTCTCTTATTGTCAGTTATGAATGTATGAGGAAACGAAAAAAATAGCAAAGCTGACATTTATTAGTATACTATAATTTAAAACATTAAAAATAAAAATATTTCAAGGCTAGTTTGAACAGTGCTAGCCTTCTTCTTATCATACAAAGCGTGATACAAATGAGAAATTTTGCATGCCTTGGAGAATTATTCTCCTTTCTGAGTCTGGATCAGCTTCCAACATTTTGACCTTAGTGCTTTCAATGGCATGAAATATCTCTGTGAGTTCCTCTAATGTGAAGTTTTTTGACAGCATTACGCCCTCTAGAACGTCTTTGTCCTTTTCATCTCAACTGCTCTCCTCATTTATTGTGATAAGCTCCCCTCCGCTAAGTTCCCCTGGCTTTGGATACAGACTCTCTCCAAAAGTGGCAGCGCCAACACTCCCATGGTGTGCTATTTCTTCAACCCTCCACTTAGGTTCAGTGTGAATTTCACTTCCAGCATTACCACTTTTTGCTTCTTAGCTGCACTTTTATCTTTGTGCCCAATTCTCTCTTTGGATTACTCACTTTTATAAAATGTCATGTGGGTTTATCACTGGGAGACAAGGAGTCCACACAACTACATACTTTGCTGTCTGTGCATAAACTGAATACACACAGGCAATGACCAATGGCTGGAAGACTCTGAGGAAGTGACATGGCCAGTCATGGATCGTGTTGTGCACCTGTTATTATCTGTGTGCTGAAGAGCTAGCAGGGAAGTTTGCACTGTATCAACTACTATTCTTGCAGTCAATACACTGTGGTAGCTGAAAATTGAACCGTGTTGTTAGAGAACTGTTCTAGTTATTTAACAAAAATGTAGTAACTGACATTTGTGTGTATCAGAACTGTGTAAAGCAAGAATCTAATTTATGAAAGGAGCCCATGGAGAAAGACTAGCTCCCAGAAACAAATCTGTCCTTGAAGGGTTGGCTCTCTGCTCTGCCTCTTCACAATGTGCTCTGACTCCAAGGTCACCTATGCCCTGCCTCGTCCAGGAAGTCTTCCTGGCTTTTTCTACCATCTCTCCCTCTTCACACTCCTGCAGCTACTTCCATTCTGAAGCACTTGTTGTTCTCAAGGCTGAGCTCATTTTCTTCCATCTCCTCATCTCAAGGCACACCTTCGTCTGGTGCAGAGGGTGGTATTCACACCAATGCAATGCATGAGTTAATTTCTACGTGGTACAGTGATGAACAATTTTTTTCTTTTATCAATCTTTAAAATTTATTTTTGTGGCTAACTTCTATTTATGGGAACTGATACTAGTTTTCCACTTATAGTAGTGATAGGGAAGTTCTTTTTAAATAAATGCATTTGCCTGTGAAAGATGAGTCAATTATTAGTATAAATTGTGTAAGAATATAGCAGAACTCCTGCAGTTCTAAGTGAATGAAGGAGATTGGGCCATAAGATTGATTATGGGGAAAAGGGGTTTGTCTCACATAGGCTATAGGAGAAGTCTCCTCGTCATCATGCCCTCTGTGATGCTCTGGCTCAGTTCTACTCCCCAGTCTCATCTGGAGCCTCTGCCAGGGTGACCAACTTGTCACAGTTTGCCCAGGACTTTCCTGGTTTTTGCACTGACAGTCACAAAGCCCAGGAAAGCTCTCAGTCCTGAGCCAGCTGGATGGTCAGCCACCTCAGCCTCTGCCTCCTTCCCTGCTGTCACCTCCTGAGATGATGGAGACAGCCTCCATGGAAGGAGCTGCAGGGAAGGCCCAGCTTTGCCACATTAGTCCACCAGTGGCACTGTCACCAAGCTGTTGTGTCTGGCAGGCTTTGATGGAAGGTTTGTGCGTGACAGAGTGAGAGCACAGCCCAGCATGTGTTTTTATCAGAACGCTTCCGTTGCAAGGAATGGAAACCCCATGCGAATCGACTTCAGAAGGGAAAAAAAAAGTGTGCATGTATGGGGGGAAGGGAGCCAACAACATACTTACTATTGACTCAATTAAAAAAAATGTCTAGTGGTGGCTTTGGCTTAAGGTAAGGCATAATCCTAGGGTTCAAATAACATTCCTGAGACAGTCTCTCTCCATTGCTTGCCTGTGCCTCCCCTGGGTGGCTTCCCTCTCTGTCAGTCTCCCCCAATTCCCCCCTGGAGGCCCCTGGCAATTCCAGCTTTAACTCCTCCACCACTCCCAAATTGTCTCTCAAATACCCATTCCCCCACCTTCCTTGTAAACAGATCTCTGATTTTATTTGGGTTGGCAATGTGCCCGGCTAAAATAACTCACCTCCTCAGGATTCAGTTATGGTTATTATGTGACCTAGTTCTGATCAATGAGATATAAGGGGACATTTACAGGGTGGGACCATAGTAAAGCTATCTTTTTTACAAATATAAAAGGGATAGACTCAGTTGACAAGTGCTTTTTCCCTGCACTCCTTCTATTCTTCTTGTCTTGAATATGGATGCAGTGGCTGGAGGTACAGCTGACATCCTGCAACCATGAGGAGAAGAGCCACATGATAAGGATGGAGAAGCAGGAAGCCAATAGAAGCCTGGGTCTTTGCTGGTTTTTTTCATGCCACTTCACCAGGCTAACCTGCTGACCGCCAGTGGGGAGTAAGACAAATAAACTCTTTTGAGTTAATCCACTATGGTTAGGTTTCTGTGCACGCAGCCAAAAGAATCTAAGAGAGAATGCCTCCTTCCCAATAGCCCCGGCCAAAGTTCCAGGGCTGCCATTCATTGAACCAACTTAAGCTGACTCAGGTCACATGTTCACCCCTAAACCAATATCTGCAGCCAGGGGCATGGACTATGCTAACTGGCCAGGCCAGGGACACAAGCTCACCCTGGAGCTGGGGCATGGCCAGCCCAAGTGATGCCCTCTGGAAAAGTGAAGAGCTGACACTAGACAGGGGATGATGGGTGGACACCCTGCTGAGAAGCCAGCACGGTACAGAGCAAGATCCTGAACACAGACACCACATCCTCAATGATTTCACCACCAGACCTGCCACATGAGCTTTCTCATGGGCTTAGATTCAGATCCCAGAATCAGGCCATGCTGTCCCATACCCTCCTTTCCATTATCCCCCTCTTTTCTTAGCTGTCAACATACTATCCCCTAACTCTCTTCCTTTATTATGCCGAGTGGACCCAATCTCCATCACCACCAGAAAACAGACCCCCAGCATACTGTGGTTTGTACAAAAAAAAGTTACAAGAGTTTTCAAACCAAGTGGTCTCTACTATGAATCTCCACACCTGGGGACTGGAAGAAGCTCTGACATGAACTTTCTTTCCTTTCATTTGTCAAATATTCTCTCTCAGTCCTGGACTGACCTTACTTTTCTACAAGTCTCTAGATGCTGCCAGGAGGCTGGACATCACCGGGGTACAGGGGAGACTCAGTCCGAGCATCTGATCTCTCATCCAGATGCCCTGTGTGATCTAGGGATGGTTGCTAGATTTAGCAAACAAAAATGCAGGGTGCCCAGTTAATGTGGATTTCAGATAAACAAATAATTTTTTAGTATAAATGTGTCCCAAATTATATCTGTCCCCTATTTTATCTGGCAACCCTAACAAATGCCACAACTTACTAAACCTCCTCTCCCAGATCTGAAAACATAAATTAAGTAATTGAATTCCTAATCTTGCAAAAAGTAAGGGATGTGACCCCTAATCTAGCAAAGAGTAAATCCCTGGCACGCAGTAGGTTATTTACTTTGATAGTTCTGCTACACCCAAAATAAGCCCCTAGAGGTTATAAGTGGGTTTTATCTCCCCTCCGGGTACAAAAAAAAAAGTTTGTTTGACCTTTATTGGTTGACTCATTGAGTGGTTTTCACAAGGCATGGTGATCATAGCCTTCTGCCCANCCCTAACAAATGCCACAACTTACTAAACCTCCTCTCCCAGATCTGAAAACATAAATTAAGTAATTGAATTCCTAATCTTGCAAAAAGTAAGGGATGTGACCCCTAATCTAGCAAAGAGTAAATCCCTGGCACGCAGTAGGTTATTTACTTTGATAGTTCTGCTACACCCAAAATAAGCCCCTAGAGGTTATAAGTGGGTTTTACCTCCCCTCCGGGTACAAAAAAAAAGTTTGTTTGACCTTTATTGGTTGACTCATTGAGTGGTTTTCACAAGGCATGGTGATCATAGCCTTCTGCCTGGCTAGAACTTAAGGAGAATGAAATCAATTGGTAGTTGAAGGGCTATGATTTCAATTTTCTCATTACCAGCATAGAAAAACCAGCCTTCCTAGGACCCTGCCAGTGACAACATGACCAAAATTATCACTTCTTTGGGCATGAACATGCTGGAGAGGATGCTGTCCAATAAATAGTCCCTGGCTTTGGGCAAATCATTTCAACTTCTGTGGGCCTCAATTTTCTCATCTGTCAAATGGGGATAAACGAGGGTTGCTCAGCCTACCACATAGTTCAAATGGATGTGAGGATTGCTCCAGGAGGAGGAAATGAAAGCATTTTGGAAAACAAATGTGCCAAGAAACACCAGTTACCTCCTGAGAGAGGTGAGCAGAAACCACGTGGCTTCAGAGGGTTTATCACTCTCATCTGCTTCGTGAATCTCTACCCTGTGCACATGACTTGGGAACTTAGTGAGGTCACTGCTATTTGTTTCAAAGCCTAGCCTCTGTTTCTGGCATTGCTGAACAAATAAATGAAAGAAATCTAGTATGAAGGATTCGGGGACAGGGCAGTGAGAGCCACCTGGAGACTTAGAGGTCACCTGTCCCGATGATTCTGTGCTGGGAGAAACCGAAACAGGAACAGTTTACAGGCTCACTCAGGATGGCCCAACTAGATGTGGAGAGCACCCCAGCAGCATCCTGGTGCAGCGAGGGGCACAGCTTTAGAATCAGAACAGTAACAGCCAGCTGTCACCAGGGTGTACTAGATGACCAGCACACTGTGAAGTGCTTGACATGAATGATCTCATTTAATCCTCACAATCCCATGATGAGGCAAGACCTGTTATTATCCTTATTTTACAGGTGAGGAAACTGAGGCCAGAGAGGTTAAGTCATTTGCCTGAGGTCAGCCTGCTGGAGCCAAGGACACCCCCCACCACCCCCGCCAATACCCGTTCTCTCCACCTGCTCCTTCCTGGAGCCTGCAGGCCATTCTGCATCAGGCTCCAGCTAGGATGGAACCCTCTGAGTCTCAGTTTCCTCACCTGTACAGCTGGGCAATAATAAGGCTCCCACAGCATGGTGGCCCAGCATCGCAGACAAAAACATCAGCACTGAAGCTTGAGGGGCTGGGACCAAATCCTGGTACTGCCATTTACCTGCTGTGTGTCTTTGGGCACATTACTTAACCTCTCTGAGCCTTCCTTTCCTCCTCTGTAGAAATGGCACCAATAGTAAGAGTGTCTACCCCACGGGCTGTAGTGAGGTTTGAGTAAGATACTGCCATATCTAACACAGCGCGTTGTCGGCAGAGTGCAGACTAAGCCGTGCAACAAGCACATAGAGGACTTTGGAGAAAAACTGTCCATTGCATTCCCCTCTCACCTTTCCAGGCTTGTCAGCTGAAGGTCTTTCCTTCTAGCACTCTGCCTCCCCCTGAAGGGGGAAACTCTCCTCTCCCTCTTCTACTCAGTCTGTGAACAGAGACCATGCATTTCCATTACTCAAAAACATGTTCCCTCTGCATCTTCATTGTAATTGCTGCAGAAAAAAGCAGCCAGTCAAATGCCTTTGAATACAGTTCTGTAATAGAATATTTTAAAAATTATTTTCTAGCCATTTTTAACCTATCTGAGCTATTTGATTGACCAGGTAATTTTAATTGTTTAAGAGCAAAACAAATTATTTTGCTTGAAGTTCAATGCCCTGGGCATCAGAAGACTTTTAATCTGGATTCGTTTTAATCCCATGGAAACAATAAGTGTCTCTTTGGAGACTGCTCTCCGTTCCAGCACTCAGCTTTCTTCTAATTAGCACCGAATAACAAAAGTATAACAGTAGCACCTCTCCTCCCAGCTTCTCTAGCAGCCTGTCAGAGACAGAACAGTGTGAAAACAGCTCGCTGTATGAGCGACTTTGTCATTTTTTTTTCTGTTTAAAATAAAACGTGCCCAGCAGGAGGAAAAGGCCCTGAGGATTTAATTCAGGAAAGTGGGCCTGGGGCAGAAGCCAGGAGGGGTGCGGGGTGGGGAGGGAGGCGTGAGGCAAGGGGTGAGGGGGGCTCATCTCCAGGATATGGTCAGAAATTCTAACTGGCTGCGTGACCTTGAACTGGCACCTTTCTTCTGTGGAGGAAGTTTCCTTCCTATGGAGTGAAAGAAAGATGGATGCAGGGATGCATAGATAAATAGAAACAAATACATAAGTGTGGGGGTACTTCAAAAAGCTCATGGAGAAATGGAATTGAAGGACAATATGAATCTTTCCAGAACTTTTTGAAGACCCCTTGAGCAACTCTGTGGCTAGCATGACTGGACAATTCTAAGCGTGTGACATGCTTTGCCTCAGCGAATGTTTTGCCTCGCCCTACAGATGAACTCTCTGAAGCTCAGGATGGCAATGTCAGAAGCCCTGCCTGGTTTCAGAGCCGAAGCTGTCCCCCGATCCTGCCGCTGTTGCTGCTGAGACAGGAGGTCAATTTAGTACTGGCCGATGTACTCGGGAGGCTGAGAGCTGGAGCTGCACACTGCTCTTTACATTGCCCTGGGTTCCTCCGAGACTAGCGTGGTCTTAAAAATCATTCACTCATTCAGCACTCATGTTCTGAGGCCTCATTCGGTACCTAGCACTGAGCTGGACCCCAGGGGTTCAAAACGGGCAAGATGAGGCACCTGCCCTCCAGGGACTCTCAGTCTGCAGAAGAAACCAGACAGGTAAATAACTCATTCATTCATTTACTCAACAAGTATTTATTGAGCATCTACTACATGGATAGAATTTCTAGGTGCTGGGCACATGGCAGGGAATAAAGATTAAGCTTCTGTCTTTACGGAGCTTACATGGCAGATAACTTCAGATGACAATAGTAGCCATGAATGAAATAAAGCAGGGAACATCTCAGTAAGTGTGGTTGGAGGGGGGCAGCGATTAAGGAAGCCTTCCAGAAGAGGTGGCATTTGAGTGTAGACCTGAGTAGGAAGGAGAGAGCCACAAGAAGATATTGGAGAGGGCGTTCCAGTAGAGGGACCAGAAACGGTAAAGGTCCTGAGGGGGGAACTGGGCTTGGGGGGACCCAGTGTGGCATTAATCACATACTTCGAGGGCTAAAGGCCACTGAGTAGCTTAAAGCAAGAGAGTGAGGACAGAAAAGAGGAAGTAACTGCAGCCATCTCGGGTGGAGCCAGGGCAGTGTTCATTTTCTTTGCAGGACACAACGCACCTTGTTCGTTGTCTGTGCATCCATCCACTCGTCGTCCATCTATCCATTCATTCCTTTCTTATTTATTCTGATTCAAGGCCCCGGGGGCCTGCTTCACCCACCAGAGGACCCATGGAAGAGAGGATGTGGCCTCTGACCTTGCACAAATAGCAGCAGCAACAACAGTAATAATACTCAACAAGTCCTACACGCTAGAGTGGCCAGACCTGGAGGAACCATTGCACAGGTGGAGTCACCTGGGCCACTTTTGCTGTGTGTGGCAGAAACCCCAACTCGATCAATTCAGGAAAAGAGAGGATGTGTTGGTTTCTGCAGTCCAGAGGTAGCTTTGGGTTGGCTCCGTCCAAATCAATTGGCTTCTTTTCCCCACCCAGCAGCTCCCATCTCACAGAGTCCAGGCTCAGTGCAGGGGACAAGGGCAAGAGTCTCTGAAAAGTCCCAGCAAAACCCGCATGGTCTCCTATTGGCTCTGCTCGGGTCGCATGGTCTCTGTGAGCCAATCCCTGTGCTGGAGGAATATAATGCTCTGATTGGTCAAGAGCCAGGGAAGCGTCTGCTTGCTGGAGTCAGGGAGGGACAGTCACCAGGGCAGCTGGGGCTAGGGACGGGACAGAGGGGGTGGACTTGGGCCCTCAGCTGTGCAGCCAGTGCTCACTCCTGTTGAATCCTCTCATCAACAAGATGGGACAGGCATCATGATCCCATTTTACACAGAAGAAGGGAAGACTCGAGAATTTCAATGGCTTTCTGAGAAATTATGGTCAAGAATGGTGCAAACCAGGAACCAGACTTATTTTTTCCCCTACGTCAGTGGTTCAGAACGGGAGATGCTGCCTTCCTGGTAGGATTGCCACATTCAGCAAATAACAATATAGGGTTCCCTGTTGAATCTGAATTTCAAATAAACACCAAATAATGTCTTACTATAACTATGTTCCAAATAGTGCATAAGATATAACTACTATTATTAAAAAATCTTTGTTGATCTGAAATTCAAATTTAACTAGGCACCCTGTATTTTGTCAGGCAACTCTACTTTCAGGGGATATTTGGCAAAGTCTGAAAATACTTTTCTATTGTCATGACTTGTGTGGCCCGGGGAGGCGGGGATGCTACTGGCATCTAGTGGGTGGAGGCTGGGGATGCTGCTAACACCCTGCAATGCGGGGCAGCCCCACAACAAAGAATCCTCCTACCCACATTGTCACTAGTGCCCTGAGTGATACCGCCACCCTCTATAGCTCTAGCATTGAAGATATAAGGCAACGGGCTGAGCAGCGACTCTCGGGCGACCTTTGCAGACCCAGGTCGGCGTTTCTGCATTTGCTGTCAACACTCTGCCTACAGTCAGCAGTTCACGAGGCTCTCAGGAATGAGCGAGTCACAGGCCATCGCCATTAACCTCATCGTGAATGGGACGTTCAGTTTAATTCTTTGGGTTCCAGTTTGGAAATGCTCAGAGGAAGTTAACGAGAATCTTTGAACTGGGTTTTGGCATCTACGCCCAGCCAGGCCGAGATAAATACGACCTGTCGATACTCATTGGAGAAAGGAGAACATTAAAAGGGAATTTTTTTAAAAAAGTTCTGCTTTGCTATTTGTTGTCAAAATCTCTAAGAGACGGCTCTGAAATGAATCACCGTTTGCCGAGGAACGTGCCCCGGCCTCTCCCTCCTGCGTTCATCACAAGCCCCTGTGTCAGCAGCCGACAGATGTGCTCGGCCTTGTCCCAGGGCCGGGCTGGATGGGGGGGTGGCCTGCAAGGAGGATGAGGATGGTGGGGCCCTGCCTTCCCACCCATCCCACCTGGCTGGCTCTGCTTTGCGGAAGAACAAGGGAGCCGACGTTTGAGGCTGGGTTGGCGTCGCTCTCTCCAGAGCTGGAGAAATATTTATCATGTCTGCAATCAGACCTACTAATTTGGTGTTTCACAATGCACAAAAGCCTCATGTCGTAACTGGGCCTGCGACATCCTGGGTTGTAGCCACAGCGTTTGACAGAGACATCCCTGGTTTGCTAAACGAACTTTTAATAGTTTCGATCTTTTGGTTTTATTTTGTTTTGTGTTGCTTGGGTTGTGTCTGGGGAGGGAGGGGACAGAGGGACATATTGGTTTTGTGTGTGTATGTGTTGCATAGACGTAGCTCTTGTCTTTGAAGTTTAAGACCAGTTGTAAATTCCTTGAAGTTCGTCCTATTTCCTTTTATATTAGCATGTTAACAAGCTTTGGAAAACTGACACAGTTTACAGGAAAGCACAGCTGGGTTGCTCCCTGAGCCTGGGCTTTAATTCAAACCAGAACCGGGGCCATGGCGCTGTGGCCTGGCTGGTGTTTACAAAGGCCGCAGGAAGAGCCCGCTCCACGGGGATGAAGCCATCAACGGCAGAGCGTTCCCTAGCCCCAGCCCCAGTTGGGATTAATTATGGAAGGAAATGCCACAATGCTCCAAATTACTTCTCTGGTAGAAACCTTTGCACCAGATGAAGTTCAACAACAAAAATGGAAGAAAAAAAAAAACGAAACAAAGAAAACACCTCCCAGAAATGTGTTTAGAGTGAATTTCAGTCTTTGTCAGTGAGGGCAACCAAGGAAACGAGCTTCCAGTTTCCTGCACTGGGGTCATGTGACCTTTTATACGTACCCAAAAGGAGAGGGCACTGAATACAAGGCAAAGCTTTCCACTCAGAATCTGAAGCAGATCTCCTCATTTGAGGATATCTTCTGAGCTCCATTCAGCAAAGACACTTTGCTGGGAGGGAATCCAGGTGTGGAATCTTTTTGCCATATAACAAGTCAGAAGGAAGGGTCTTCTCAGCTGACGATCACTGTGCCCTGCTGACACGGTGCAGGAGATTTAAGAACACACGTGGCCCCACTCGCTATTTGTCTCGGGCACATGGCAGGTCTAATTGGGGTTTGGGGAGGACAGAGATTTTTCAAAGTGAAATGGAGAGCATAGCTGCACAAGTTGAAGGTCAAATTTTAAGCAAGGCACACAAATAGTTTCTAAAAGAATTCACCCAACTCCATCTGACAATAAGTCCTGCTCAGAGCAGCTGTCTTTCAGACACATGCTCTCCTCTCCAGAGGGCATCTGGGTTAGATAAGGGAAAGGTCCCTGGCCCTCCCCGCAATGTCCCGTCCACCCCACCAGGCCACGAATTTCCATCTCACTGCTCTTTGTCCCCCTAACAGTAAATTATGTTCATTGTACCTCCCACACATCAGAAAGGGCTTCAGGGCAACCTGGTTGATTTTTATTTTGATGGGATTTCAGGAAAAATAAATAAGTGAAATGTAAACACTGATGACAAACATATACTTTCCATACGGTCCAACCTTAGCCAACCATATGTTGAGTCTCACAAACCCTTGGACTTTTTGATTGTTACCAAAATTCCATGTGCACCTGGTTATGGGACCAAAATATACCCCCAGAAATATAAACAATGGCAGTGGAGATGCAAGCTCATTGGAACCATCTTGTTGAACAGGGACCTCATTTTCTGGGAAGCCCTGGGACACAAAACATCTGTGTGACAACGTGTCACCACCAAGAGGGGCATTTGTGCTCAAGCCAACAGCTCTCTTTGTGATGGCCTCTACTTTAAGGGTTAGGGGTGAGTGGTTCAAGGCTTGGTCTCCCGAGTCAGACAGCTCTGTACTGGGCTCGGACCTTCCCTTACTGTCTGGGTGACAAGTGACCTTCCCTCTCTGGGCCTGTCATGGAAGAGAGCATGTGTGGGAGTCCTTCCTGAGCCCGCTGCTAAGTGCCCAGTAAATGGCAGCTACTGCAAGGCGAGCCGCTAGGACAGCTTGACAGTGACAGAGTCCGCAGCTACTGGTCAAAATCAAACTTTCTAGAAACAATGCCATTTCAGTATTCCCTGAAACCTGGAGAGGACTGTAGTTTTTCCATGCTGTTGACTCTGAGTTATGAATCAAGAGAGGTTCATATGGGACCTCTTTAGTCAAAATGAAATCGGAGCAGACTATTAGACTTCCTTTGCTTTCTCCTGCCCATCACGGAGTTATTTTTTATGGTGTGTGCTTGTGTGTGTTTGAAATATCTTTATTGAAAATCTGTGTTGTAAAAGTCTTGCATATGCATAGTAAAAAATTCGAAATTCTATAGAAGCATAAAAGATACCCTCTCACTACTTGTTTTGACTCTAAACACTCAAGGTAAATTATGGGACAGGGGTATCTTTTCAGACTGTCTGAACTTTCATAAACACGTTTACCAAAAGTGGAATCACTGTTTTCACTCAATGATATATGTTGAACAGCCTTCATACCCATTCACAAATTCTACATCATTTTTTCATAGACTTTATTTTTTAGAAAAGTTTTAGATTTACAGAAAAATTGCAAAGAAAGTATAGAGAGTTCCCATATACCCCACGCCCAATTTCTCCTATTATTAACAATTTACATTAGTATGACACATTTACTATAATTAATTAACCAGTATGAATATATTATTATTAACTAAAGTCATACCTTATTCAGGTTCCCCTAGTTTTTGCTTAAGCCCTTTCTCTGTCCCAGGATTCCATCCAGAAACCAAGTTGACATTTAGTCGTCATTTCTCCTTAGTCTCCTCCGTGCTGTGACAGTTTCTCAGACTTTTCTTGTGTTTGATGACCTTGACAGTTTAGAGGAGGACTGGCCAGGTATATTGCAGGAGGCTCTTCTTCTGGAAACTGTCTGATGTTTTTCTCATGATGGGCTGTGGGTCTGCGGAGGAAGATCACAGGAGTGAAGTGCCCTTCTTATCACGTCACATCAGGGGTACATGTTAAGAACATGTGTCAGCATCACTGTTGCTGTTGACCTTGATCTCCTGGCTGCGGTCTACCCTACTTTTAAACACCTGAAAAGTATTCTGTTACGTAGGTTCCGTTATTGGAAGAATTTCTCTAACCAACTGAGGGTTAATTGAGACAATTATTTTAAACATTAGAAATCATACCAAAGTGCACATCTTTATACAACTACATTTGCTCAGTATTTCAGATATTTCTGTGGTGTGATTTCTGGAAGTGGACTGCTCAGTTTTGAGGGGGAAGTTTATTTTAAA
This sequence comes from Galeopterus variegatus, assembly GCF_000696425.1. Taxonomy (NCBI): domain Eukaryota; kingdom Metazoa; phylum Chordata; class Mammalia; order Dermoptera; family Cynocephalidae; genus Galeopterus; species Galeopterus variegatus. The sequence continues at coordinate 137,231 of NW_007728622.1, read as the reverse complement.
TTTTGCCAGATCCTGCCAAGTTGCCATCTGAAAATATTGTTTCAGTTTGTCCACCCTGCAGCAAGTGCCAGTTTCCCCTCGTCTACCCAACATCAATCTTTGCCATCTTTTTAATCTTGGTCAGTGTCATAGAGGGGAAATACATGCATTGAATCAGGTGACAGTACATGCTGAGACTCTCTGCTTTACCTAGCTGGTACCTGGAAGTCTAATTTCAGAAAAAATGATGTCTTTGGGGCAGTCTCAAAAGAAAATATGCTTAATGCTAAATACCTGGAAAACATAAGAGAAATATAGGTATTAAAATCAAAGTGCATTTCAATCCAAGAGTTTCAAAGCATCCAGTCTATATTTCTGAGTGTGTCTCCTTTTCTAACGGGCAGAAGCATCTTTTGGATGCAGGACACATTTGGTGTCCCTCTGCTGTCCTCATTCATTCCACCTCCTCTCCACCTTTGGAATGTAGCTCCCATCTGAAAGGTTGTATCTTTGAAACCCTGGCCCCGTCCCTGGTGCGGAGGGACCTGGTTTTCCATGCATGTGGCCTCCACTCTGTTTCAAAATTTATACAAATCACAGGGAACTCCTCTCCACCTTTGGAATGTAGCTCCCATCTGAAAGGTTGTATCTTTGAAACCCTGGCCCCATCCCTGGTGCGGAGGGACCTGGTTTTCCATGCATGTGGCCTCCACTCTGTTTCAAAATTTATACAAATCACAGGGAACCAGTCCTTTCAAAATGGAAGATTTGACAACTATTTACATGCTGAGTGAGAGCCAAGCTCTATCCACTTTTAAATGTTTATATCGGCTCGACAGCTGCTCTAAAGCAAAGGGAACATGGGCACCCCCAGAGGCCCCACCCCAGAGATGGCCAGCCCCGACATCCGCCTCTCCAGGATCTGACATGTGCCACTGGGGGAAACCAGATTTCATTCTTTGCTGCTCTTCCAGTCCAGACCACCATCATCTCTGTCTTCCGGATTCTGCCTCAGGCTAAATAGCACCCACCGCCACCATCACCACCTCTCTGCCCTTACCCTATGACACTTTTCCTTATACCCCTTACTGAATAATATTCATTTGTTTATTTGATTACTGTCTGTGTCCCTGCTAGAATGTAAGCTCCATAAGGAAAAGGACTATGTGTTGTTCACTTTTGTATCCCCAATGCCTCACACAGTGCCTGACACATAGTAGGTGCTCAATAAACATACACTCCCCTCCAGTCCATTCTCCACACCGCAGCCAGCATCCTCTTTCCAAATGCGAAACTGGCAGAGAACCTCTCCCAATCAGCTCAAACCCTTCGGTGCCTCCCTGTTGCTCTCAACCCCTGATCATGGGTCACTGTCCCACCGGATTAGACCCTTGGCACATCAGCAGTGTCCTCTCTCACTCCTCTCCTCTTCAGGTTCTCCAGCCACAGGGAGTGTGTTTGACTCCTTGAAGGTAGAAGACCCTCTTCTTCTGTACTTTTTCACTACATCCTCTGCCTGGACCCAACTTCTGCACCAGCAGATGCCAGTGAGTAACACCACCTTCTCCAGGAAGCCTTCCCTCTGCCCCTCTTCTGTGTCTCCCAATATGCCTCCTACCACCCACCCTTAGCCATCTCCAAGTAATCAGGGTCACAAGCAGACAGGGTCCAGGCTGATGTTTCCCTGGGACGGTTGCTAAGACAACCTGAGATACAAGGGAGACATTAAAACATGGGGTTTAGGAGATAGAACTTTGGAGTTAAAACTGGGCTTGGCTATTCCCAAGGCACTCTTTTTTTTTTTTTTTTTTTAGTTTTCTGAGCCTTGGTTTCCTCATCTGCAAAATGGGGATAAAGATTTCTTCCTTGTAGGATTATAAAGATCAAGTTGGGCTTTCCCCCCCACTTTTTCAGTTGAAATTTTTATCGAGAGAATTGTAGATTCACATTCAGGTGTAAGAAGTAACACTGTATGATCCCTGTACACTTTGCCCAGTTTCCCCCAAAGGTCACATTTTGCAAAACTGTAGTGTTATATAATATTACAGCCGTATTGGCATTGATACAATTCAGGAGTGGTTCAGCGATATTTTTCTAGATATTTATTTCAAAACATCCAATAAATATGGTGGACATGTTCCAGAAGGAGGACTAAATCAAACCCAGACATCCGGGTTCTGAGCTAAATAGCTATTATATTTTGCTGCCAGCACCTGTTCCCTTATTGCCCCATTCTCCATGTGCTGGTAATAGACCCTTCTGCCATGACACATGACTCAGACCAAACCAATCAGAGTGGTTTATTTGGTGGACACCTTATTGCTCAGAGATGTGCTTGTGACCTGAGCAGAGCCAGTAAGAGTCCTTCCCTGGGAAATGTGCCCAGCAGCTGGCAGAGGGAGGCTCTGCTTCCAACACAATGACACCTAAAGTCTGAGCTGCTGGAGCGTCCTCCCCAACACATGGAGAGAGGCTGTCTGTAGAGACAAGCAGAGGAGGGACAGAGAGACAGAGATGAGAGAGAGGGAGCAGGCAGCTCAGACTCTGCTCCAGTTCTTTCTTCTTCCTCGTCTTTTCTTCCCTTCCTCTGAGCATCAGAATAAATGTTCAGGCCTCTGAGCCCACCCATTCATTATGGTAAAGCAAGATCTTGTTAGGTTCATGATGTATGTGTCTGAGAAAGTCCCAAACCAATATCACTTTTTAAAAAAAATCGGGACATAATTGGCTGTACATATCTGTGAGGTACAGCATTGAATATCAATACCTGTGTGCAATATGTGATGTTCAAATCAGGATAATTAGTATATTCATCATTATACAAAATAGTAGATTTTCATGGCCCTTTACCAATTCCTCCCTTTCCCCCCTCTCTCTCCCTCTTTCCCACCCCTGGCAACCTCAGTTCTGTTCTCTTCTCTTAAAAAGTTCAATGTATTATTGTGACTATTGTATTTTTTTAATTAATTAATTTATTTTTTATTAGCTCCCACATATAAGTGAGGACATGGGATATTTCTCTTTCTGTCCCTGGCTTATTTCCTTAACAATTTTCTCTAAGTTCATCCATGTTGCTGTGAATGTCAGTATTTCATTCTTTTTTATGGCAGAGTAGCATTTCATTGTATAAATATACCACATTTTCCTTACCCACTCATCCAATGATGGGGATTTAGGTTGGTTCCAACTCTTGGCTTTTGTAAATAGAACTGCAGTAAACACAGAAGTGCAGGTATCCCTTAGACATGATGATTCCCATTCCTTTGGGTATACACCCAGCAGTGGGATAGCTGGGTCATATGTAGATCTATCTGTCTGAGGAACCTCCATACCATTTTCTATATTGCCTGCACCATTTTGCAATCCCACCAACGGTGCAGGAGGGTTCTCCTTTCTCCACATCTTCGCCACATTTTCTCTGTCTTTTTAATAATGGCCAGTCTAACTGATGTGAAATGATACCTCAATGTGGTTTTGATTTGCATTTTCCGGATGCTGAGTGATGTTGAACATTTTTTTCATTATCATTTTAAGCAAGTCCTTCTGAGGCTTCATGTCCTCATCTGTAACATGTTCAGTAAATCTAAATTCTAAATGTGACTCTGCAGGAATTCCTAGATAGAAGCTGGGAATACATCATGTTCCATCTACACGGTATTGATTTATTACTTGTGTAATAGTATCCTAGAAACCTAAATCAGATTTTCAAGACTTGCTGAATTAGGGGAAAGGGGGACAGGAGTGTTTTTCTTCCCCATGAACAATGTAATGGCACTTTGGAAACCTAAATGTTATAATTGCAAAGGATTATCTCTTCGCATTGCATCCCAAATGATCTTTGACTGTAAGCTCTTGAAAAGATGAGATCTCCTTCATGATTGCTGACTGATAGGTGAATAATTTACATTAAGAAGAAGGAAAGAGACTAGACACTTGGCTAGCTCCACCCATAGGCATTTCCCAACTCTCTGAAAGAGTAGGGCTGTTCATTATTTAGAGCAGTGCTCCTCAACCAGGGGTGATTTTGTCTCCCAAGGGGCATCCAGCAATGTCTGGAGACATTTTTGGTCTCAACCAGGAAAGTACTACTTGCATATAGTGAGTGGAGGCCCAGGATGCTGCTAAACATCCTACAGTGCACATGACAGCCCACCACCAAGAATTACCCAGCCCCACATACCACTAGTGTTGTGGTTGAGAAAACCTTGTGTAAAGCATCCTGATAGCCAAATGAACATTTAGCCTTAAGACACAGGCCATCAGATAATTAATCACAACAGAAGCGACCAGATAAATTCCAGTAGGTGTAGTAGCAAGTGGGAGAAAGTTCCTCTCTCAAGAAACTCAAGGATCTGAAAGCAGGTATAAGATGAAGGCAGAAAGTAAAGCCAAACAAAAAATAAAGTCTACTCTCACTAGGTGTTTGCCATCGCCAATATGATGGGCTTTCCACTAAGCAAGGCTGAGCTCTTTCACTAAATGAGTTTAATGGTACAGTGAAGACCAGACCTTGAAAAACCTGTGGTTCATCTCACAGATGTAAGTGGGAGCCTGCTCTGGGTCAAGCTCTACTCTAGGAATTGAAAACACCAGGCAAAGCCTCTCAGCCTGTGTTATGGGACAAGAAGAGAAAGAAGATGCAGAAATGGGCTGTGGGGGTGGCCAGCAAAGGCCTCTCTTGGGAGGTGACAGGAACAGAGACCTGAAGACAGAACAGGAGGAAGGCAGGAAGATGTTCAGGGGAAGAGTTTTCTAGTCAATGAAAATAGCCAGTGCAAAGGCCCTGGGGCAGGACTGTGCTTGTTTGAAGACTAGCTAGAGGCAGTGGACCTGCAGCAGAGTGGGCAAGAGGGGAATGGTGGGGATAGGGTGGGAAAAAGAGAGAGTGTGTGCTGAAGGGGAGGTAGTGCAGGAGACCCAGGGCCTGGGGGGGCCACTGAGCATCTTTGGCTTTTACTGAGATGGAAGCCACAGGAGCATTGGGGCCACAGCATGTTGAGAATGACAGGTTGTTTTAAAAGGGCCTCTCTGGCTGCTGTGTGGAGAATAGCCTGGGTCGTGGCTGGGCAAGACCACAGCTGGGAGACCAGTAGGAGGTTACTGTGGTAACCCAGAGAAGGGGAGAGAGGCTGTGATCAGGAGAGTGGCAGGAGAGGTGGTGATGAGCGGTGGGATTCTGGACACGGGTCTCAGTAGAGCTGGTGGGATTTGCTGACGGATGCCAAGTAAGGTAAATCATAACTAAAGCCAAAACATTTCATTATCTTAGTTATACTAAGTTTTGATTTGTATTGTCAGGGCTAGGGCTCAGATCCTTCAAACCAATCATACAGACTGGGTCACCAGACTCCTCACACGCAGGTCCATGCTATGTAACTGGGAAAGATCCCGAGAGCCGTTGGCAGACCACATGAGCTCAGTCCTCAGCAAAAGCAGCAGCTTACAGGTCCAGCAGCAGTAGCAGCAGTTACGGTGGCCTCTTGGAGGGTCCCGGGGACACTGGCAGCAACAGCTTGCAGCAACAGACTCCAGGAGCAGCGACCTCCCCATAGCCCACCCCCTGCCCCCCAGGGGCATCCCAGAGGCAGGGGTGCCGTGGATCAGAGCCACTCATCCTTTATACTTAAGTCATAACCCAGGACACCTGAGTGCACATGCACAATTACATTAGGCAATAAATAAGGAACACCTGGGCACATATGCATATTTACATCAAATGCTTGGCATGATGCTGAACATCTGAGGGGGCCCTGACCATTTTCCTACATTTTCCAAACAAGGGATTAGATGAGGGATCTGAGAGACTGAAAGGTGCCGGGCAAGACTTCTCATTGCTGTTGACTATGAAAGGAGCACTGGAATATCTACTTTGTTCATTCATGCACTCCCAACACCTAGCACAACGTTTAGTACACTGTAACACAGAAAATGTTTTGTAAAAGTCCATTTGTTTCTCTTCCTCCCTCCTTACTGCTGCCTGGCATGTGTATGTGATGGCTGTAGCTCCAGCAGCCATTATGGATCATGAGCTGACATAGTTCAAAAGCTATGTACTGGAGGTGCTGGAGCACAAAGACAGATGGAGCCCAAATCCCTGATGAGCAGGGAGCCTTCACCCCAGCCCCGGCACGTGTCTTCAAACTTCTTTCATGTAAGGAGAAATAGATCCCTGTTGTTTTTGTTTGTTTTGTTTTTTAAGTTATTTTACTTGGGTCTCTGTGCCTAGCAGCTGAATTCAATTTCTAACAGATTTAATGCTATGTCTTTTTTCCTATGGTAAACAGAGTTGAAATGGAGTCATGTCAAAATAGAAGTAATTCCTTTGCCTTTCAAGCCCTCAGTTTCTTCCTCTGTAACTACCAGATAGTAAAAAACCCACCTTGTAAGTGTGGAGGAGGGTCAGTGAGATTAGTCAAGATTGTATAGACATAGTGCTGGCCCCTCAACAGAACTCAATAAATTTTAGCTTCTCTTTCCTGCCCCCAGGTAAAATGAGAGTTTTAGAATCAAGACAACTGGGTGGGTTACGAAGTCACAAACCAGATAATATGGCATCCTCTACAGCAGTGTTTCTCAAACTTTTTTTTACTATTGCCCCTAAGCAAATTTTTTGACATATTTTTCCTACTAATTCTTTTCCCCCATGAAATATCAACAGCACAGATATTCTGTATTTCTGTTGATGTACCACGGCCCTTCGGAGAGCCACGAACCATTGCACTATCTAGGATTTCCTTCACCATATTTACACTATTTGCAATATAGCTGCCCCTAACATGGCATCTTCTAGATCCGGGGTCAGCAGACATCTCTGTAAGGATCCAGGGAGTAAACACTTTTGGCTTTGGGCACCATACAGTCTGTGTTGCACCTACCCTACTCGTGGGCTGTACAAAAACAGGTGTCCGGCCGTGGCTTGCCAGCCCCATCTCTGTCACTCAACAGAAACAGATCGGCACCATCCAATACAAACACACTGTGAGCCTCACATGTGAGTCGTATATATAATTTAAATTTTTCTAGTAGCCACAATAAAAGTAATAGGAAACAGGTGAAGGTAATTTTAATATATTTTTATTTAACCCAACATATGCAAAATATTATTTCAACATGTAATCGTTACTGAAAATTATCGACTTATTTTACATTTTTTGGTACTCAGTCTTCAAATCCGTTGTGTGTTTCACACTTACAGCACAGATCGGTTCGGAACAGCCATATTCCAAAGTCTCCGTGGCGATATGCAGCACATTCAAGGGTCTAGAACCTGAGGTTTACTTCACTCAGGCAAACGACTGCCACTACAGACCCCAGGTGGGTCTCAAAGCTGAATCAGCCCATGTTCCTATGCGTCTTTTGCCCATTAGGGCACCTTGATGGGGCACCCCAGTGACTTCTCTATTCATCCAGCACAGAGCACTGTCCTGCTTGGGTCCTGCAGGACACGGAGCTTCCCTAAAGACAGATGGCCTCCACGAGCCCACTGCTGAGGATCGTGGTTTGTTCATTCATTCACACAACAAGCATATCCTGAGTGGGGACACAGCAACGACAAGACCTTTCTCCAGTGCAGTGGTTGTCATTGGAGGACAGTTTTGTCTATGAGGGGACATCTAGTACTGTCTGGAGATATTTTTAGCTGTCATAACTGGAGGTGGAGGGGACTGCTACTGGCCTCTAGTGGGTAGAGGCTGGGGATGCTGCTAAACATCGTACAATGCCCAGGACAGTCCCCCAACCACAAAGAATTATCCAGATCCAAATGTCAATAGTGCCGAGATTGAGAAAACTTGTTCTAGTGTGGGAGAAGAATAAAAACATAATTACCACAGCGTGACACGTCTATGGTTAGAAAAGCCCAGGGGACTGGGGAGCACGCAGGAGAGGCCATTTGCTGGCGATGTCTGTGCTGGACACACCGTGTCGGTGAGCGGAGGGGAACGCAGAGCGCATCAGGCGGACAGAGCGGCGTGTGCAAAGGTGGGAGACAAGCAAGGGGTGGTTTCCTTGGAGGAGCCAGAGGTGGCATTGCTGGAGTGGAGATTGCAAGGGGAAGAATGGAAGAGATGAGGTCAAAACGCTGCAGAGGTCGGTCCATGCAGTGCACAGAGTTAAGGAGCTCGACTCAGTCTCGAGGCAGCAGTGAGCCACAAAAGGTTCTGAAGCAAGGGGGTGATCAGATCAGGTTTGCCTCTTAGAAACCAGACAAGGAAACCCTTTCGAAGGCAGGTGTGGTCACTTAGCAGTATTTAAAGATCTTGAAATGGGCTGCAGGGGGTCACAAACCTGCAGCCTCTGACTAGGTCTGTGTGTTTTGATCCTGCTGCTGTTTTGGATCTAGACATGGTGTTCTTCAAAAAGTGTCAATTTGGCGCATCAGACAAGGCATAAATCTGCATCTCCCCTCACGTGGTATCTGACCACAGCTGGCCCTCCGAGGCTTTTGGCCTTTGAGTTTGTTTTTGAGGAGGTGGGAGACCCTGAGGGCAGCTCCCACAGCCCCCTCCTGTGGGCAGGAGCCCTGCTGTCCCCCTTCTCCTCCATGCCCCTCTGCAGCCTGGCTGGGCTTGTCACTAAACCATCCCTCATGAGGCCCCAGACTCAAGAACAAGAGCCCCAAACCATTTCCAGTAATGCAATTTCACGCTCCAAGTTCTCCCCACCCTCGGAGCTTTTGATTACAAAAAGAGCATGTTCTCGGGAAAGACAAAACTAAGTTCAGTATTTCTGTTTAGTTCCAGTAAGCGCTTTGCAAAGCCCCAGCCCTCCTTGTGACAACTGCACTTCTTTTGTGAGCTGTGGCCACCAGACCCAATTGGGGTTTTTTTCCTCTTAAAAGTGAGTTTCCTTTGCTGAAAACTTAAAAAAAAATTTAATCCTCTCCCCCTCTCCCCTTCCTTCTCTATTTCATTGTGACTCCAGTTTGCTATTGCTACGTTCCAAGTGGAATAACCAGGCTCCGGAAAGGACAAGAAGGGACGGGCAAAAGGCTGACTTGGGTGTCGGGCTGCCTATAAAAATGAAAGTGGGCACTCTCCTGGCTTACAAGGCATTTGCCCCGGAAACGACCCAAACGTCCATCAATATATAAGTGGATAAACAAAATATGGTCTATACATGCAAAGGAATATTACTAGGCATTAAGAGGAATGAAATTCTGACACATGCTATGACACGAATGAAACTTGACGACGATGCTGAGTAGTAAGACAGGTATGAAAGGACAAATGTTTATGAGCCCACTTCCATGATGTACCTGGAGGAGGGAATTTCATAGAGACACCAAGGAAAATGGAGGTGCCGGGGGCTGAGGAGAGGAGGGGGTGCGGAGTTATTGTTTAATGGGACAGAATTTCATTTTGAGACGATGAAAAAGTTCTGGAGATGGACAGTGGTAATGATTGCAGAATAATGTGAATGTACTTAATGCCACTGAACTGTACACTTAAAAATAGCTAAGACGGTAAATTTTATGTTATATGTCTCTTAACACAATTTTTTTTTTTAAAAAGTCATTTACCCTGGACAAGTTTTCCACCCCTGGAATGAAATGTAGCCTAGCGCTTGTCTTCTCTGAAATTCCTTCTCTTAGGGATACGTCCAGGGCGGTGGTGGCGGTGGCTGTCAGGAGTGCTTACGGTAGGCTCTGTTGTGTTTGTCTGTCTAGTGGTCACCCCCTCTTCTAATGACAGCTCCCCAATTTTCCTTGAAACCTTTTCCTCACCGCCCCCTCCCCCACATTTGCCATCTCAGCCCACATGCCCATCTCCATGTCCAGAGCTGGGCACACCTGACCCGGGTCTGGGTGATCAGCATAATCCATCCCCTTAGTTATGTAGTGGGTGTAGGAATGGGAACAGGACCCACACTGGTCCAGTCACAGCAATCCCAGGAGTCTGGCTGATGAGACCAACAATAAGATACCTGCTGAGAAGAGAAGCTACAGGGCTGCATGCACCTGCTTGCAACCAGCAGGGGAAGCTTAGGTAGAAGTAATACCAATTACTTGGCATTTTTAAAAAAGAGACAAATGATGTATAGAGATCAAATGTGGATGATGTCATGGGAGCCCCTGGATCCAGCCATGCCTGAAGCCAGTTACTCCTTGACCATCCAGGGACATGAGTCAAAGAATTCACTACTTTATTTAAGAAAATCTGAATTGAGTTAGCTTCTGTATTTCCAACTAGTACAACCCTAACGAAAATCCTTTCAGCAACCCCTTGAGGTGGATGTTATTATCATGTATCTCCACATTACAAATGAGAAAACTGAGGGCACCGTATACTTAATTAATTTGTCCGAGATCACCCAGCTAGAGAGTAAGAAAATCGTAATTCTCACTTCAGACCTGCTTGCTGAGCCCCGTGCTGTGGTCTCATGGAAGGATGTGAGGAAGACAGGTCTATCATCAGACGGCGGCTCAAAGGCTGACTTGTAGTCTTAAACCCTGTACCCATTCTCCCCCAGAGCTCTATCCTTTCTCTTTCCCCGTTTTTTTTTTTTTTTTTTTTTTGGCAGTTGGCCAGTACAGGGATCAAACCCTGGACCTTGGTGTTATCAGCACCACCCTCTAACCACTTAGCTAACAGGCCAGCCCTCTGTGTCTTTTCTCTCACTTGCCTTGTCTTTACTGCATAATCATCTCTGTTTCTTCCCTCACTGTTCTCCACCCTTGACTTTTCCTCTTCTGTTCCTGACCTCTTTCCCCACCATCAGACCCATGGAATCCCCTTCTGACTCCCTCTTGCTCTTGATGTTAGAGGATACTCGGGCAGGAAATCTTCCTCTCTGTACCACAGCTTCTTAAACCCTCTCTGCCCCAAATTCAGAGGTGAGCCAGAACAAGGAATGGTGAAATGTATGGGAAAGAAAATACATACCTTAGAAAGTAACTCACGCTCACATGCTTTAAATGATAAGGCTTTTTTTTTTTTTTTTAAATTTCACAGAATTAGGGTGGGTCTGAGGTTGGATCATCAGCGGCTCACTAACATATGGACCAAGATTCTTCCTCTCTTCCTGTTCTGCCACCTTTGGGGCTTTCCCCTCGTAGTCACAAGACAGCTGCCATTGCCCAGCCCCTCCCAGAGCTTCATCTGGAGGCAGTAAAAGACTGCTTCAGTTTCATCATTTTCTTTCCAAATCAGGAAACCTTCCCCAGAAGTCCCCTCAGTGACATCCCCTCACTTCTCAGCCAGAATTAGGTCCCAAGCCCACCCCAACCAATCACTATTAAGGGGAATGAGTTTATCATACAAGTAACACAGTTACTAGGGCTGTGTAACAAATTATGCCAAAACTTACTGGCATAAAACACCATTTATTATGCAAATGGATTCTTTGAGTCAAGAATTCAGACAGGAGGGACAGCCTGTCTGTGTTTTAGGATGTCTGGGGCCTCAGCCAGAAGTCTTGAAGGCTGGGGCTAGAATCACCAGAAGGCTCATTCACTCTCATGTCTGCTGGTTGATGCTGGCTGTTGGCTCAAGGCCTCAGTTTTTCTGCATGTGGAGCAGATGAAAGCCACGTCACCTTTTCTGACCAGACCTCAGAAGCCATAAAACGTCACTTCCTCTGCATTCTATCCATCAAGGCAGCATTCACCCAGGCTCAAAGGACAGAGAAGCAGACTCTGCCTCTTAACAGGGAATGGCAAGGCTCTGGAAGAGCATGTGGGACCAGACATACTGTTTAGACATTTGGAGAAAATAGCATCTGCTACACCAGGGTTGGAGCCTGTTGGGGAAGAGGGTGCCATTGGTAAGGTGGGAAGGTGGGAGAGGGTACCATTGGTTAGGAGGCAAGGTAGAAGAGAGGTGAACAACTGCTGAGCAGGTAACCATATCTGCCACAGAAAGGAACAGGACTTGTGCACTGGGTTCCAGCCACATGGACTTTCGTGCATTTCTACAACATGCCAACTTCCTGCTGCCTCAGGGCCTTGGCACATGCTGCTCCTTCTTCCTAGAATATGCTTCTTCCCATTCTTGGCCTGTCAGATTCTTCCCCACCTTCCCAAGTGCAGCTTCAAGGACATTTCCTTAGAGAGTCTTGCTGACCTACAGGCTGGATCAGGTTCCCTTTCTAGAATCATCCAGAGCGTCACCTGTGGTTCTCACAGCCCTGCTCATGGTGAATAAGAACTTATCATAGACGTGCAAGTTACAAATCCAGGCCCTGCTGCTCACCAGTGTGCGACCTTGGGCAAGTGCCTTGACCTCTCTTGTCCTCGGTACCCTAGTTAGGGATAATAATAACCAACCCACCGACTGGTTTTAGGAAGGGCTGGAAGTGAAGCAAGTGCCCAATCCATCTCATCCTGTCCCTGTGTAATGTCTCCTCTCTCTCCCTCGGCAAGCGGGGGAGGGTCCATGTTATTCACGCTGTTCTCAATCCCCAGCCTGACCAGGTGGCCCACATGGTGTTGGCAGTAAATCAATATTTGTTGAATAAATTAATGAATGAACAAGTGATTCCACAGCAAGAGTGGACTTTTTTCCAAAAGAAATGACCTTAGACTTGACTACAATGGGAAGCCCAAATGAAATACCTGGTTAAACAACGCATCTTCCCCGGACAAGTGGACTCCGGGCCTTGACGGTCTTACGTGGGGAATACACGGAGCACGGATGTGTGGGGTGGAGGAGGTGTATGTAGGTTCATGTTGGGGGAGGCAGGGGCAGGAGCAGGGCCACCCAGGAACAGAAATACCTGGTTAAACAACGCATCTTCCCCGGACAAGTGGACTCCGGGCCTTGACGGTCTTACGTGGGAATACACGGAGCACGGATGTGTGGGGTGGAGGAGGTGTATGTAGGTTCATGTTGGGGGAGGCGGGGGCAGGAGCAGGGCCACCCAGGAACGGTGGCGTGGGTGGAGCCTATCTGAAAGGGGATCACACTTCAAAAGCAGGGGCTGGTGGCAAGTGGAGACTCGTCTTTACTCGTTAACCTGTGCACTTCCCAACTCCCCTCTCTGATCTCGGACCTCTTACCCCTTCAGGTGGGGGATGGGCGGGGCTGAAGCTACAGACCAGCGCACAAGAAGTCATTGTACCCTGACACCTACCAGCAATGAAATGAGTAAAGAAAGTCTTTTTCACCAAACAAGTCATTCCATAGAGGGAGGGTTTGTGGAGCAGATAAGCATCTGAAGGGAACTAACAATGACTCTCTTACCACCCCTCCTCCCCACACCTCCCTGTCCCGTGGCCCAGAGCTGAAAGCTCTGACAGCTCCAGCAAGGCAGGCTAGCCCCTGGAACAGGCCCCCAGCGATGGGATGGAGACCACGTGTTCCTTCCTGATTCAGCTCTTTTAATCCAGCACCTACTATGTGCAGACTCGAGGATAGACATTACCTGTGCAGGAGGTGCCAGGAAAAACACAAGAGGGTCCACTCCCATGCCACTGAGATCTCAATGTGAATTGGGTGTGAATTGGGGGAGATAAGGTGCTCACCTGCTGAGAATGCTGGAGAGCCCAGAGGGAGCAAGGGTCCTCACCTCCACCCTAGCACGCTGCAGTCCTGGCTGCAGACTCCCACTTATGGAGTCTTTGACCGAACCACAGCAGGTCTAGAATCCTTAACTCTGACCCTTCTCCCTGGCCACTTCTTTGTAGAGTAAGATGTTAATCCTTTTCCAAAAGTACAAGAAATTAAAAGCAGAAGCACTGAAGACCTGTGAGGCACAAACTAATAGCACCTTAAGCACCCCGTTAACCTGTTCTCCACCTCCCCAAGACAACTCAGCTCCTATGGTCATGCTTCACAGATGAATAAACGGAGGCTCTGGGAGGTTAGTAAGTGATGTAGCTAAAAGTGCAGAGATGTTTTGTGACCAGAGATTCACATGGCACCGAGGAGGTGGCAGCCGGGCAGGTATTATTCCGGAGTCGTTCAATGAGTTTGTAAGACCTCTTGGCAAGTGAGAGGAAGGGAGAGGATGGAGGAGAATCAGGGCTCCCGAGCTCAAGTCTAGCTGAAGGGGATTCCGAATTTCTACCTAGGAGGGAGTCAGGGCTAAGTCTGGAAGCAAGGGAGCCCCGGGCTTGTCCGAAGGCTGCGCTTGCAGAGGAAGCACAGTTCTTACTTAGAGAGTATGTTCACTGGTGGAGGCTTGCAGGAGAGGGTGCTGCTGAGGATGACTGGGGGCTTCAGGCTGCCCTGACTCCAGCCACTGCCCCGAAATAAGCAGTTTAGGAAACTGGGGCCCACTCACCAGCAATCAGGGTGAGAAGGGGATCCCAGGGGATGCGTTGGGTCACATGGCTGCCTGGTGGCTGTCCCCCCAGCTTTATCACTTTCAATCCTCTAAAGAGCAAAGTGAAAAGAAACCCTTGCCTGCTCAGCGAGTCTGTCGGGCATTGGCTCACAGTCCTGGGCCTCCAAACTCCAAACTCTAGGCCAGCCAAGCTCCCTTCACTATAAAATACTTGATTTTTCTTTTTCACATAGGAAAAAAAATGATGCCGAGACTTTTCCTCCTTACTGAGTTTGGGATTATGATGCAATCACCCACACTTGAGCCTGCAGGACCTGTCACAAAGTAGCACGGCTGGACACGACCCTCCCTTGACAGATGTCTGGGGGGGCATACCACTGCTCCTTGGATAAATGGCTTTGTCTTTAGTGTGCTCTAGAAGTATGCGTCACCATTTGCCCCAAACAGGGGTGGTCTTCTGGTGAGGTGTGATGCTCACAGCTTCTTTTTGCATCTCAGAATGTCCAGTCTGATCCCCCAGCTCTAAGACCACTCCTTGGCCCCCCTCCCAAACTGCTTTCTTTCCATCAACACCCATATTCCAAGCTCTCCCAGTGGTCTTCTGGTGAGGTGTGATGCTCACAGCTTCTTTTTGCATCTCAGAATGTCCAGTCTGACCCCCCAGCTCTAAGACCCCTCCTTGGCCCCCCTCCCAAACTGCTTTCTTTCCATCAACACCCATATTCCAAGCTCTCCCAGTTCCTCAAGGATTCCCAGCTTCTTCCGAGCCTCAGGGTGCTCCCCACTCTGTTCCCTTGACCTGACATGCTCTTCCAGTCGTTCAGCCCCACATCCTTGGAGGAGCCGTCCACAGGGTGGGCCCCTCCGTGCCCACAGGGCCCCTCATGGCCCTCATCCCAGACGTTCACCCAGTTTCATGTCGGCCACCTCCATGTCACTGGGTGCCATGCCAGTGAGAATCCTGCAGCCCAGCACATAGTAGGGACTTACTTTGTTGAATTAATGAATTGATTGCTGGCAGTAAAGAGAGAAGTGATGGGAACTATTTGGCGTAGAGAAGCAAAGTTTCCCTCCTATCTGTGCATCCCCCAGGGAGCTGGTCTGGGGTATCTGGCCAGGTCCTCTCTTGCCTCTCTATCCATTGGAGTTACTGGAAAGTTCTTCAGCATCAAAGTATTGAGTGCCTACTATGTGCCAGACACACTGTGAAGCTCTGGAGAGAGACAGTGGTAAACAGACATTGCCCCTGCTCTTGGGCAGCTTGCAGTCTGGTGGGGAAGAAAAAGGTTAAAGGAATAAATATCGAGTTAGAAGTGGTGACGGGTTCACCATAGGCTATGAACAGGATGCTAAAAGAGAGACCAACAGGGGACAAGCCACATTCACCAGGTGGTCAGGGCAGGCCTCTCAAGGAGGTGCCATGTAAGGTGACATGTGAAGGGTGAGAAGAAGCCAGCCAGGGGACAGCGTCTGACCTGGGGTAAGAGGCAGGATATGAGCTGACTCGGAGCACTGACTGTTCTCAGGGCTCCCCACAAATTCACTCATTAAATTTCACAGCTAACTGATGAGCTGCACATAAGACAACTACAGAGAGGGTAAGCAGTTTGCCTGACATCACCCAGCTTGTAAGTGGCAGAGTGAAGATTCAAACACAAGCCATTGCCCCAGAGCCAGTGCATTTAACCACAGTGCCATGTCACCCCTGGGGGAGGGAGCTTCGAGCATACAGCTTGGCAGGGGCAAAGGCCCTGCCCACTGAGGTGGCCTGATGCTCCCCTGTCACTCCCCTGCCACTTCCCTGCTCAGCTTCCCCAGGGCAAGCCAGGCAACGGGGAGGGAGCTTCGAGCATACAGCTTGGCAGGGGCAAAGGCCCTGCCCACTGAGGTGGCCAGATGCTCCCCTGTCACTCCCCTGCCACTTCCCTGCTCAGCTTCCCCAGGGCAAGCCAGGCAAGGCTTCAATTTGAAGGCACCCTCTCCCTGACCAGGAGGGGTCAAGTCCCTTGGCACCACAGAATGAAAGGAGGCAAGGGGATCAAATTGTTACAAACGGGGAAACTGAGGCCAGAGAGGGGACTCCACCTCCCAGAAGAGTTGGGAGATGTGGGTCTGATCCTCCCATCAGTCTGTGCTCCTCTCACCTCACCAGCTGCTTCTCTCCTATTTTGGTCCCCCCCAAAGCCCCAGCATGGAGCCTGGTACCTGGCAGAGGTTTTTCGATGAATTCAACTGGATTCAGATAACCGAGGGGCTGACTCACTGAAACACATGAGGTTTTCTTTGGCTTTGAGCATGAACTACAGATGCCCACTTGGGCCCTGAGTGCATGCATGTAAGTGTGTGTTTGGGTGTGAGAACGTGTGCATGTACGTGTGTGCATGAGAGCATTGCCAGGATGAGGATGCGGGCAAATGCTTGTGTGAGACGTGCGAGCCCGATGTGTGTGCACATGCTGCACAGACCTGTTTTCCAGCCTCTACCAGACAGGTCCAGGGTGTGAATGGACCAATTGTTAACCCCAAAGGAAGAGAAGAAAAACAGCCTTTTGTCCTGTGGAGAGTCCAACTCTAGGAATGTAAATTCTAAAGAGAGCAGTTTGAGGGGAAGGGGCTCTTCTCTTCACCGCAGACGTCTTGCCTGAGATTTTACACATTAACGAGAATACTGGTTGCCTTAGGATTGACCCCCACAGAAGGTTCTTAGGATGGTTTCTAAACCATGATGGATCAAATCACTTGTATTTTACCAGCATCACTATTTTCTAAATGCAGAAAAGCAGGCTTTTCTGGAAGAGGGAGTGTGAGTCCGGCTGTGGTGTAGACAACCATTGCGATTTTGATGAACAGGGCTTAAATAAGCAAAGCCATACAGCAGGCCTGCAAAGAAGCACTGAAAACACATGGAGGTCATGGGTTGACAGGGCTGAGTCAACAGGTCTCCACCAAGCACCTCCAGGGTTTGCAAGTGCAGGGAGAAAGAAGCTGAATTTGTTACTATTCGGTTATAAAATTCAACCATGGGGATGGTTGAGTACTGAGTAACAGATTTAACCTCTTCGGAGTCAGTTTCCTGGTCTGTAAGGTGGGGATGTTGCTAACTTTTCATAGGGCCCTTTGGGGTCTTAAGGGAAGTGCATACAGGTTACATGCTTGTGCATGCACACATACAAACACAGGTGTGTACTTATCACTGGCTTACAGTAACAGCTTCACAGGGGGGAGTTATTATTTCTACCAGAACAAATAGACCTAGCACCTGAAACCCTTGGTTTGTAGTGCTAGTTGTGTTTTCACTAAACTGCACTTTTGTAACAATAAATGTCCACCCAAGAACCACCCCACATCACGTTGCAGCCACCAGTTGCAGCTTAGGGACTGCATCTCTCTGGGGAGGCTCAGAGGAGGCAGGCGCCGGGCTCCCAAGATGATGCTTCGGCCGAGCCACCCTCTTGCCGTCTCTTGCCCAAATCTGCTTGATGTGTCCTCCTCGGACCCTCTCATGCTCCTCCGCTCTTGTGCAGCTATCCCACCCCCAACCCTCCCCCATGCAGCTGTCTGCTCCCCTTAGCATTTCCTTCTGTTGCGGTGAGATGCCAGAGCAGCTGAAGGCCCCGTCAGTCCCTTTCCCACTACACTGAGCAGGCAGATGAATCACTTTTGATTTTTTCCCCCTTCACTGGCAAATCGGAGTTGTCATCACTCAACTCAGAAAACCACCAGGGGGGTCATCCACTGGGAGGTGGGTATTGTCAGGGCAAAGAGCCTGCTGCCAAGGGGACTACCACCCCCAAGCTCACTGATGGGATCCTGCCCCAACCCCTTAGCAGAGGGTCTGGCCAATGGGGTCTTTGTTACATGGGGGGTGGGGGGCATCAAGTCTACAGGCACAATGTGTTGCAGGTGTTAGCTTCTTCCCAGCAGGAAATTCTTCCCCGTCACTGAAGTACAGTTTTCTAAACCACTCCCTCCTTCGTCAAACAAATCTGTTCATGTGCCTTTAAGTCTAAAAATCACATTTAAATATTTGATTCAGGGCCATGAGCCAAGGAGAAAAACTTCTACTGATGGACGCTCTGATGAGCTATTTGGAGAATGTCTCCTCCCTGCTCACCGCACCATTATGGACATGCCTCTCCCCACTCGGGCACTTTCAAGAAAGTAAAACAAATAAAATGCCAAGGAGCTCAGGTACACGGGCTGGTGGCAGGGATTAAGGTGTAGAGTTCACAAGGAAGCTGCTGAATGATCCATTTTATACAGATTGTGACTGTTGATTTTACTCAGGGATTTTTTTTCAGTAGATATCACTACATTGCAATGTGTGTTTTCATTTCTTTCCGGAGAAATGAAAGATGTTTGTACCAAAGAGATTAACTGACCAAGCTTTTTTTTTTTATTTTTTTTTTTCTTTCTTTTAAGTATCAAGAACACATCCAGGGAGACACAAAACCCAAATGCCAAATTTTTTTTTCTTTCTTTTAAGTATCAAGAACACATCCAGGGAGACACAAAACCCAAATGCCACAGAGGTCCTCGCAGCCCCTAATCTCTCCTTGGGACCTACAACGTCTCATCTAGCATGTAAGAAGAACGTTCTTGAGTGGCAGTCAGGTGAATCAGCTAGAAAACCTCAAGTAAGACATGGGAATGAAAGACTATATCAGGACATCCACAAGCCGGCTTCCTCTCCACTCAATCCCAGGGGCTAATTTCCATGTTTCTACACAAAGTGTCAGCCCTAAAGCATACAGCATTGTTAAAAATTCCACTAGGCAACTGACCTAGAAAATCAGTAGGGAAAGGAGATGTTTCTTTTTCCTATATTGGATATGGATGAAGAATTTTCCTATATGGATATGGATTGATCTTCTTTGTTTTGGGGGTTTTTTTTTCCCTGATTTGATTATTTGGATTTTGAATGAATTCAGTTCTCACCCTGCCTGGGAAACTGCGTTGGCCCCCTGGATGTACACAAGCTACATGTTTGCCCACAGCCAGGACCCCACAGTCCCCGGCAGACTGAGCCATCACTCAGAAACAGCTTTGAAGTCTGAAGGGTACAAGTGTCCCTTCTGCTCATCTGTGAAAAGTGTGACAGTGTTTGCTCATCTTGAAAGCCCCAGAAGTAGGCTGAGGACACAGCAGTCCTCCAATAAATGTTGAGCAAAGTAACCCACGGTGCTCAGATATCTGCCAATTTCCAACAGCTAGGTCTTTATTCAGAAGGGAATTTCATTTGGCTGCAATGGCTGCAGGGAGACCTAATATGTGACCTCATGACTCTTTCATTTATTTAATCATTCACTCTTCAATAAATATTGATCGAATACTGTGGCAGTCAAGGAGGTGCATGATGCAGATTTTCAAGAAATCCTGCTGCAAGGAAAGGAGGTGACCCACAGCCTCCGGATGCTACACTTTCTTTTTTTTTTTTTTGTCCTTTTTTTGAGACCAGCCTCACTGCACTCAACCAGTGAGCACACTGGCCATCCCTATATAGGATCCTAACCTGCGGCGGGAGTGCTGCTGCACTCCTAGCGCCGCACTCTCCCGAATGCGCCACGGGCTCGCCTGACACTTTCTGATCATCAGGTGTATTTGTGCAAGGGTGTGCTGTCCCCAGGCTGCCTCTGGCCTGTGACTGAGCTTGTGGGAGTACAAGAGCTGGGTTATTCCTGCCCAATGTGGGGCGCTTCTAATGAGCAATGTCTGCTCCGGGATATGATACAACTTCACTGTACTCTTAGTTCCAACAAGGAGCACTGTATCCATCAAGGGCCTTTGGCTAGCTTAAACAAAAGGGAATTTATTGAAGGATTTAGAGGTGGTCACAGGAGTAAAGCAGGCTTAGAACCATAAAGAACCGGGCCACTGCTCTCAAATGAACAAAGAGCTGTACTGGAGTGGACAGAGGAGGGCTGTGGGTTAGGAAGTCTCTCAACGCCTATGGTGGAAGGCAGGCACCCAGATGTATCCCAACCGGAAGATGCTGTTAGAAAGGGGAAATAGACACTGTGGCTCCAAAACAACCAACATCCATTCCAAGTACCAAAATGGCGCCCCAAGAGGAATCCCTGCACAGCACCTGTGATGATGTCCCCAAGGCAGCCCCCAGCGTGGGACTTCGTATCCCAACATCTAGCATAGTGCCTGGTATTTAATAAGGGCTCAATAAATGTTTGATGAGCAGACAGATAGATGGTCTCTAAATCCCTTTTAAAATGAGAAGGAGAGACATTAATAATTAATTAAGTGCATGAGGCTAATGGGATAGAGAATGGGCCAGTGTGACCCATGAAAGAGATCTTAGTGAACAAATGATTGGAAGAGAATGTGACACATGCTCTCACAGGATCTACAAAGCCCTTTGAAACTTAGAGGCAGGAGTCCCTGATTTTACTCTGTGGAGAGCAGGAGCAGTTTCACGGAAGATGGGAAACGTGAGCTGGGTATTGAGGAACGCGTAGGTGTTTGCTTTCTGTTTAGCATTGTACCGCGTGACTATTCACTTCCCACGGCTACTGTCACAGACCACCGCAAACAAGGTGGTTTAAAACAACACAAACATGTTATCTTAGTTCTGGAGGTCAGAAGTCCTAAAAGCACGGTGTCTCCAGGGCTGCATTCCTTCAAGAGACTCTCGGGGACAATCCATTCCATTCCTTTTTCCAGTTTCTAGAGGTCCATGTTCTGTGGCTGGTGGCAAGCCTCCACGTTCAAGGTCAATGTTGTAGCATCTTCAAATCTCTCCCTTACTTTTGTTTTCTGTTTCCTTCTTCACATCTTCTCCAACTCTGACCTCCCGCCTCCCTATTTCCCTTACCTGGACTCTTGTGATAACATCAGGCCCAAAAGCATAATCCAGGATAATCTCCCCATATCAGGATTCTGAATTTAATCATACCTTCATTTTGCCATGTAAGGCAACAAACATATCCTCAAGTTCCAGAAATTAGGGTGTGGACATCTTTGGTGGGGGCACTATTCTGCCACCACAATGACTGGAGCCGATGTATACATTTATCCATTGTGCTGTAGGAGGACTTTCATGTTGCTTCTGGTTTTTCCCTACTTGATTAGGAGTTTCTTCCTTCTGTCCTTTTCTCTGGGTGGCCAAGAGCAATGGCGAATGTCAGTGGACGTGCCTGCTCCTGTCTACATCCGTCCTCAGGACTCCGTGCCTCACCACAGAAGAGGCAGCCCCACGCTCCCAGTGGCCTCAGCCGGTTGTCCAGGGCAAACCTCCAACCAAAAAGGAAACCAATCTACTGGCAAGTTGGTCCAATCAGACTCTCTTCCTCAAGAAATTGGACAGGTCAGGTTGGTGATGGAGAATGGTGGAGAGATGGCGCTGAGTAGCATCACTGCGCTGTCCAGGAAAGGAGGAAGAAGGAAGGAGCAGAGAGAGAGGAGAGAGCCCACCCAGTCCCTAAGAGAAGGAGGTAACACTTGCCAGTTCCTGAGCGATCCGGCCATCCTGCCTGCCTTCGGTTCTATGAGATTTTGCTAGATTATTTCAACAAGCCCTTTACCAGTGGATTTTGGTCCTTGTAATGCAGAGATTTCACTGGAACAGGGAACAATAAAAGTGGTTCAAGTCCTGGCTTGTGTGAGAGGCAGGGAGTGTCTAGGCACGAGGCTCTGACGGGAAGTCAGCACATGCACTGGGACCACAGACAGCAGGCACATGAAAAGACGGCCGATCTCACCAGTCAGGGCCAGGCAAACCAAAACAAGGAGACGGCATGTGTGCTGATACCAAGTGTGGGCGTGTGTGGGGGAGCTGCCCTGCTGCCGGTGGAAGGGTGAATCGCAGCAGCTTTAGAAGGCAACTTGGGAATATCTTTTACAATTTAAGACACATCCTCATATGCCATATGATCCTGTTCTTCTCCTTCTCAGTATCCACCCTGGAGACAAACTTGCTCTAACACTCAAAGAGGCAAGTACAAAAGCGTTCATGGTAAATAACGCAAATGATCTGACTGTCCATCAATAACCAAAAGGCTGCCAACAGATTTGTCTATACCTGGAAATACGGTGGAGGAGGGGGAAGAGGAGATGGTGACAATGATGATTATAAGAAGAAGAATTAACATTTATTGAGTATTTACTAGGTGCCAAGTGTTGTTCTCAGAACTTTACATATCTCAATTAATCTAATTAATCTATATTAAAAATCCTATTATGAAGATACTATTATTATCCCCATTTTATAGATGAGAAATTGTGGCTTAAAATAACAACTGCTAATTTAGCTCATGATTCTGAGGGTCAGTGTTTGGGGACAGGCTGGGCTGGGCAGTTCTTCTGCTGATCTTGGCTGGGCTCCTCTGTGTATCCACAGTCATCTGCCAGTGAACAAGGTGACTCTGCTGTGTTGGCTGTGATGCAGGCTGGCTGGCTGTTGTCGGGGATGCAGGGACCACTGGGCCATCTGTCTCTCATCGCCCAGCAGGCTAGCCTTGGCTTTTTCATACCAGGGTGGTGGCAGGAGTCTTGAGAGCAAGGAGAAAGGAAGCTCCACGCACTGACACTCTTCATACCTCTGTTTAAGACATGTTTATTACTGTCCTGTTGGCCAAAGCAAGTCATGTGTTACACCCAGATTTATGGGGTGGACAACTCTTGATGGAAATTCCTGCAAAGTCATTGCAAAGGGCACACATACAGGAAGAATCTGTGGCTGTTTTTATAATCACTACACTTGTGCAACCAAAAATTAATTCTTTCAGAAGTAAGCAAATTGTAAATAGATGATGAGGAGCTTTCGAGTGTCAGGCTTTGGCCCCACTCCACCTGGTGAGAGGTGGCCTGGATTCCCTCTCCCTCCTCTGAGCCACCTCCAGCATGCTTCCATTCCTTGTCCTCATGCTGTTCCTCACTCGCTTGGGCTTCCATCTCACCAGGAAAAACCCAATGAAACCTTCAGCAGCACTGTTAACTACTTATTCCTTCTGTGGCTTCTCCTGGTTTCCTGCCACTTCTCCAGCCATTCTTTTTCTGTCTCCTTTGCAAATTTATCTCCTCTATGCAGGTGACACATGGATTTATTTCTCCCAACCAAACCTCTAATCTGAACTTCACACATGTATGTCCAACTACTTGATTGCCTTTTTTCATCTCTGCTTGGCTGGCTCAAGGTATTATATCAGCTATTCTGCATAACAAACCACCCTCAAAAGCCTGCTATTTAGCTCACGATTCTGCAGGTCAGCAACTTAGGCTGGAATCAGCTGGATGGTTCTTTTGGCCTCAGCTGATATGAGGTTAGCTGCCAAGTTGGCTGGAGCGGCTAGTCTAGGATGGGCTCAGCTGGGATGGCTCATCTTGCTCCATGTGGTCTCTCATCATCCAATATGCAGGCATAAGCTTGTTCACTTGGCGGCCCTGGAGGACTCTGCAAGAATGAGTGGAAGCTTGCAGAGACTCTTGAGACATGGGCTTGAGGCTGGCAGGCTGTCTTTTCTTCTGCATCCTACAGGCTAAACAAGTCTCAAGGCTAGCCCAGGGATGTGGAAATTGACTCCTTCCCGTGATGGAGAAGCTGCAAAGTCACATTGCAAAAGGGCATGCACTCTGGGAGGAGAATAATTTGGGCCTTTTGGGATGCAATCAACCACAGGCATCTCAAACTCAATAGGCTCAAAACTGAACTCAAGATCTTCCCCCAAAATCTGTACCTTTCCCAGGATTTCACATCCCAATCAGTTTTTTGCAGCAAAGAAAGAAATGTGGGAGTTATCCTTGACCCCTCTCTTCTCCTCACTCCCCAGATCCAATCCATCATTTCCAAAATGCCCTTTGCATCTGTCTTCCTTTCTCCATCTCAACAACCAGTCCCATAAACAAAGACACAGACACTAGCATCTCATCTGATAGCTTTGGTAGTCTCCTCATAGATGCTCCGGCCTACAGTGCCCCTCTTCTGCACATTCTGTCCACTGCAGCCTTAGTGATCTTTCTAAAGTCCTTCAGCAGCTTCTGATATCCTTAACCATGGCTTCACACCTGGGAGATCCACCCTGGCCCACACCACACCCCCTGGCTCCTTACCCTCCACCCATGTGGGTTTCTTATTAATTCTTCAAACTTGTGCAGTGGGTTGAATAGTGTCCCCCAAAAAGATATGTCCAAGTCCTAACTCCCTATACCTGTGAATGTGACTTTATTTGGAAAAAGAATCTTTGCAGGTGCAATTAACTTAAGGACCTCAAGATGGTATTATCCTGGATTTGGGGGGGGGGTTCCTAAAAATCCAGTGACTTGTGTCTTCATAAGAGAAAAAAGAGGGATATTTGAGACACAGAGGAATATAGAGGAGAAGGCCAAGTGAAGATGGAAACAGACTGGAGTAATGAGCCCACAAGTCAAGGAATGCCAAGGATTGCCGACAACCACCAGAAACGGAAAGAGGCAAGGAAAGTTTCTCCCCTGGAGGCTTCCAAGGGAGTATGGCCCTGCTGACACCATGAGTTTAGACTTCTGACCTCTAGCACAGTGAGGGAATGCACTGCTATTGTTTTAAGCCACCCAGTTTGTGGGAACTTGTTATCTCAGGGCCTTTGCCCATGCCATTCCCGCTGCCTGGAACACACCTCCCAACCCCTTCATCTGCCTTTCTCCTATTTTCCTTCCTCCCTGAACTTATTTCATCATGGCCTCAGGGAAGCCTCTTCTAACAAGCCTCCCTAGGACAAGTCCTTCTCGGGGATTCTGCTTCTCCACTTCCCCCACCCCCAGATTTATGAAGGTATAACTGACAAATAAAAAATTATGTGTATTTCTCCTCTTTCATAGGACTTGTGGTAGTTGTAATTTTACATTTATTTACGTCTGTGCTTAATGTCCATGTGTGTCACCCAAACCAGACCACAGGCCCCAAGAGAGGACAGTATCAATTTTCTAGTCATTTCTGGATCTCCAGTCCCAGCATGCACTAGGAGCTCAGTAACCATGCACGAAGGGAATGCTTGAGGGTGCCCGCACTTTCAGTCCTATGCAAAAAATTACAAAGCCCAAGGTAAATAACTGGGGCAATAAATAGACAAAATAAGCAACCCCAGAAGTCCCACCTGGTGGATTAGAGCAAGAGGATCAGGCAGTGGGGACCAGCCCTCTGACCTGCAGAACCTCAGTCCTCCCAAGTGTGGGGCCACCCCGCCAGAAGCAGCATTGTTTCCAAGTGTGGTATCTAAGAACCGATCTTCATACAAGCTTCCTCTCCTTATCAGTGCCGTGGCCGACAGAGGTGCAATTGATCTCTGGTGGACCTGTTCCAGAAACCGAGGCTGGGGAGAACACCTGCCAACCCAGGCCTGGCCACTGCTGGGGAAGCAGACGATTCAAGGAGGCTCTTGTCTGTCCTCCCCTTGGGAGTCAAGAAAGGTCCTGGGCCAGACAGGGTTATGGCCCCTCGGAACTCTGGGAAGAATTATTTGGCAGCAGTTAGTATTGTGCACAAATAGTTATTGAGGTCCTACTGTGTGCCAGGCGTCCTGCTAGGGCCTGGAGAAACAGGAATGAACTCACTAACTAAACTCCCAGCCCAAAGAACCAGATACCCATTAATTGACTACACAAGTAAGTTATAAATCACAGTTGAGATAAGGGTATGAAGGAGAGGTGCTATGTGCTAGGAGAGCATATTGCAGGATTATCTAACCTGGTCTAGGGAAATCAAGGGAGGCTTCCTGGAGGAAGTGACATTTAAGCCAATACGTAATGGACAGTCATTCCCAGCCCCATTCTCCTTTGCTTACTCCTTCTATCAAGGCTGCGAGAGTTAAACACTTGCTTTACAGACTCCATCGTAGCTGGGGTTGCCATGGGACACTTGTAACTGGGATACAAGCTGAAGGCTGCTAGATGCACTGTCCTCCTTCTTGCCTTAAATGGGAACAGGAATGGCTGCCATCTTGTGACCCTGCGGGAAAGGAAAAGAGATTCCCAGAGACAGCAGCCCTGAGTCACAGAACCGATACAGAAACCAGCTGCCTCCAGGCTTCTTATGTAAGAAAAATAGGACTGTTTTTGTTTAAACCACTAAAACTTGTAGCCAAAGGCATTCCTAACTGAGACAGGTCTGAAAGACAAGTAAGTGTCAACCGAGCAAAGAGGGGTGGGAAGAAAGTTCCAAGGACAGGAGGCAGCAAGCATAAAGGGCCCGAGGCAGAGAAACCCACTGGAAGACCAGGAGGTGGTTGAAGCTTCAAGAAGGAGGGGGCGGGGGAGGCACACGAGGCCGAGAAGTTGGCAGATGTTGTAGAACACGGTGAGTGGTCAGGATGTCATCCAAGGAGCACCTTAGAGGTCCAGAGGGTTTCAGGCAAAGAAGTGACAAGCTATCAGATTTGCTTTCTAGAAAACATCTCTCCATCAGGTTATGGGAAATAGATTGCAAAAGGCTGAAGAGAGAATAGAGAGACCAAGGAGAAGACCCTTGGAGTTGCTGGGGTGAGGGGACAGTGGTCTGGGTTCTGGGGGTGGGGAAGGAGGGGAGAGAACGGACAGAGGTGTCGCTTCACACCAGTGTTGCTTAATCAGGTCTGGCTTCACCCCTGACATTGAGCAACGTCTGGAGACATTCTGCTTGTCACAAATTGGGGAAGGAACTAGTGACATCTCATGTGTTGAGGCCCGGGATGCTACTAAACTTCCTACGATGTACAAGAGGGACTGCCCCTCCACAACAAAGAATTATCTGGCCCCAAATGTCAGGAGTGTTGAGGTTGAAACCCCCTGTTGAAATATGTTTATATTTAAGAAGAAAACTGGACATGTGCTGGAAAGATGAGAGGCTGGAGAGGAAAGACGCAAGACCGGAGCCAGTGAGAAGACAGTTGCTATGGTCCCTATAGGAATCAGCCTGGGCTGGGGACCACGGACTGAGGTCACTAGGGCTGGATTATCTTCCTGAAGGCTGAGAATTCAGATTTCCAACTGGAATGCACCCTTGTCCGGGCTTGCTGAGGATGGAATATAGCTGGGAATGTTCTGGGTCACATACGCCTGTCTGCCCAGCCCCTGTCCTGGCAGAGGGGGGGCCCCAGCTGCCATACTGGTTGTCCATGACCTCACCCCTGGCCAAAGCTGCCTGGACACAGTGGACAGCTGATTCAAAATGAACAACCAGGTTCTCCCAAGGGCCGGTGCTTACCCCTTCTTCTGGTCCTGGCAGAGGGGGGGCCCCAGCTGCCATACTGGTTGTCCATGACCTCACCCCTGGCCAAAGCTGCCTGGACACAGTGAACAGCTGATTCAAAATGAACAACCAGGTTCTCCCAAGGGCCGGTGCTTACCCCTTCTTCTGGTCGTGGCACCTGATTTTGCTTCAGAGAACTTTTGGTCTAGTAAGGCTGCCAGTTAAGTTGTCACCCCCCTCCCCTGCAAGGTACAGACATGCGCCCCAAGCTCAGCCAGTCAGACTCTCTCCTAGGAACTTGAACTTCCAGCAGCCTCAAAATGCACGGGTCTTATCCCAGTGGGTACCCCAAGGGACCACTCCTCAGCTTCTGCTCTCTAAAACAACCAAACTCCCTCCAGAGGGCCCTTTCTGAGTTTCTCTTTTCAGCTGGAATTTAGGGGCTACTACACTCCTTTCAATAAATTCTTCTTTTATTTTTTTGTTTCCTTTTTTGCTAGTGTATTGGTTTCCTATTGGTGCCATAACAAATTACCACAAACTTCATGGCTTAAAACAACACAAATTTATTATTTACCAGTTCTGGAGGCCTGAAGGCCACAATCAGTCTCGCCGGACTAAAGTCACGTGCCCCTTTCTGAATGCGGTCAGGAAGAACTGGTTTCCTCTCCTCCTGCAGTGGTGGCCACCTGCATTCTCAGCTCCTGTCCCCTCCCTGCATCACCGTAACCTCTTGCTTCCACCATTGCATCTGCTACCATGGACTCCGATAGTCCCACCTCCCTTTTATCAGAACCCCTGTGACCATGATGGACCCACTTAAATAACCCAGGATAGTCCATCTCCTCATCTCAAAATCCTTAACTTAATGGCATCTGCCAAAGTCCCTCTTGCCATGGAAGATGACATATTCACAGATTATGGAAATTAGGGTGTGGACATCTTTGGGGGTCATTATTCAGCCTACTACGAGAGTCAGTTTCTGTTGCTTGCAACCAAAGAATTCTGACTGATACAGCAAAAGTTGCAAACCCAAGGTCTAAAGATACTGCGTTTTTAAAAATTTGAATTAGAAGCCCTGAGGAGTGGCTTGAATTCCACAGTTCACGGAAGCCCTGGAACTCTCTTTTGCCTTTAATTATTTGGGTTACCTGCCTAGCCTCTTAGGGCACAAGGGTTGCCGTGGTTTAATAGGTGTGTGGCTATGGGCTCCAAGGACTAGCCTATGTCACTACGCTTTGACCCTTATGCTTTAGGACTATGACCCCTATGCTTTGGGACTTGGCAAATGGATACAGTGGGATCAGTGTCCCCTTTGGCAGCTCCAGCCAGAGCTTCAGCTGGACCTTAGAGAGAGAGCTGTATCTAGATAGAAGGATGAATGGATGTACTGGTGTATGGTTGGTTGGATGGATGGTGGGATGGTGGGATGAAAGGAAGGAAGGGTGAATGGACGGTGGGATGGATGGATGGATGGATAAATGGATGGATGGATGGATGGTGTAATGGCAAGATGGATGGATGGAGGGAAAGAAGACAGGAAGAAAGGGCAGGTGGATGAATGGATGTATAGATGGTGGGATGGATGGATGAAAAGATTATTGAGGTTTACCAGAATGAGGCTTCACAAGTAGCAAAGATATGGAAGAAAAAACAAATAGGATGTGCTTATTGCATACACAGGAATAAAAGGAGGTGGCACCGTTGCTGGTTTGGTCTGTGTTGGAAACAGAAATCTTCTTGAAAATAAACCTCTGGTTGGTTTTGTTTCTGCAAAACAAACAGGACACTGCTTACAACTTCATTACTGAGACAGTCCACACCACCCACTCCCTCAGCCTCCCGAGTCCATTTGGAAGATCTGGTCCAATGAACCAAGAACCAAGAAAGGAGAGCGGGAGTGGGAAGAGGACAGAATCAAACCCTCTCGAATAGCGATAAAAAACTAGGGGTTCAGGGAGAAAAAGTAATCATCCTGTAATTGACTGTTTACTGATGGAATTTATTAATTTACAGCCACAAAAGTATCATCTAATTTGTGGTTAATGGTGTTTAAAAGATAAACAACATAGATTAAGCCCATGGAGCACAACCCCAGTTCTCTGGGATCTGTCTGCACAGAAAGTTCTCAATGTGGGAGAGATGAGGCTCAGCCTTGGCCTAAGGCAGACAGTGGTGGTCGCTGGTCAGCTGGAGGGAAAAGAAACTTGGGAGGAACGGGTGAGTCCCATCCTCCAAATCACCAAATATTGGTCCCAGAGGAACCTTATTCACCCTCTGGGTTTCCTTTAAAATTGCACGTCTTCCCTTCTCACACCCAACATTATCTCTGCTGTTCTCCCACGGGGATTCCTCTCCCACCAGCAGCCCCCCTCCCCACATTCCTTCCCACCTCCAGGTCTTTGCTCTTGCAGCACCTGCTCCCTGGACCGCCTTTCTTTCTTTCTTTTCTGGGACAACTAATGGAGATTATCAATAACTAGTTTACTGAATGTGCACCTCATCAGATGCCACACTAAAGCATTTCACATGATCTCATCTCAAGGATTCCTCAAAATCCCTTATGAAATTGGTCCTGTTTGCAGCCCCACTTTATGATCAGAAAACTGAGAGCTGGAAAGGTGGAGCAGCTTGCCCAAAGCCTCATTGCACATGAGTGGCGGGTCTGAGATTTGAATCCACGTCTGTCTGCTTCCAGAGTCCAAGTGCTAGACCAGCATCTCCCAAGCCTTATTCATGCTCATGAGGATATTTTTTCCACTTCTGCATTCCACCTGTATTTATAATCTTTCTTTAAATCGGCTCCTTCCTGCTCCTTTTTGTTGTTGTTGATTTTAGCTTCATGCTAAACACTATTATCTGGGTCTGACAAGTTAATAATATATTTGTTTCTAACACAAAGTTGAAAGAAATACCTGACTACTAAAATAAACATTTGTCTGTGTCCCACCTTATAATCTTGTAAACTATCCATGGCCCAAGAACTACACAAATTCTAACCATGTATCCCAAAAAACCATAACCACACATATGTGTGCCGTTGCCATAGCCAGCAACCTGTGTGCACTATCGAATTTTATCCTCCATCAACCCTCTCCCAATACACTCCACCCTTTAAAATGCATGGGAAACCCCCCTCTTTCCCAAAGCCCTCCTTGACTCATCCAGCTCACAGACACCCCTCTCTTTGTTAACAGCTAAAATATTCATGCCATTAACAAGCCACAGACAGACAGGATGAAAGTAAGGATGTAGGTTTTGTTTCTTCAAGCAGATTGTAAGATCCTGGAGGATTTAAAAAAAACAAACCAAAACAAACAATACACCTTAAAGGCTAAGCTCTGTGGGAAACAGAGATGGAAGCATAGTAGGTGCTCAATAAAGCCTCAGGAAGTGGCTGATGGAGATACAGTGAGGAGAGGCAGGAAGATGGCACTTTCACAGCTGGGCTGCATTTGGGCTGGCCTGAATCAACCTTCTTTGGCTAGCAGTGCTCAGAACGTCACCTGGGAATATCCCTTCCCTCAGCCCTAGGATCCATGGTGGGTCTGTGACCTGGGCCTGGCCATTCGGCGTAGAACATTGCCCTAGACATTGCACTTGATTCCAAAGTGTGTCCATGTCCATAAACCAAACTTGGCCAAGAGAGTCAGGCCCAGGACTTTTTTTCAAACTGTTGGGAAGGAGAAGCTCTTTTTCCCACTGAGCTTGAACCTTAGAGATTTGGGCCTGGAAATGCTGACACACAGGAAGCCTGACGATTCGAATCCCCGTGAAGGAGGCAGAGACAAGGAGAGATGGCCGGGCTTGATGACATGTTTGAGAACCTGGATCAAGACATTCCTGAAACAAGTCTACCCTCAGATTTTTCAGCCAATAAATTTCCATTTGGCATAAGGGTTTTTGAATTGGGTGTTCTGTTACTTAAAACCAAAAACATCCTGGAGGAGCATTTGATAGGGAGTCAAGGAACCAGACTAGGATTGTATCCAAGGTCTGAATGATGCTGGAGGAGTCATTTCATCCCACATGACCTGCCCCAAAGAGACCTTCCCTGACCACTTGCTTGGGACAGTTTCCACCTCTCTCTGCCCCCCTCACTTCCTGTGCCAGTTCAGCCTCATCAGCCCCCAACATTAAACTCTATTTTTATGACCTTGTTCGCTAGTTGTGTGCCTCTCTCGCTACCGTACCCTCAGAGCTGAGAAAAGGGCTGGAATGTGGGAGGCCCTTGGTAAATATTTGTTGCGTGGTCCTGCTCTGGTTTCTCCACCTATGAACGGGAAGGAGGCTCTCCATTTTCTCTCGGGACGCTTGCGGCAGGGCTGAGCTTTGCTTCCAACGCTGCTACCCAGAGCTCTGGGAACATGGTGAGAGACCTCACCCAACAGCCATAGAGTGTCTCCCAGCAAACCACCTCTTACTCACAGAGGTGGAGGTTTTATGGTTGTCCTCATTCCTCTGCCTATACAACCTCATTGACCAGGAAGTCCCTCTTGATGTCTAACATAGTCTTTCATGCTGCAAGTCAAGTCTATATCTCTGGATCTTTTCTCAGGCCTGGAGTTGAACAGCTGGAGAGTTGGCTGCCAGACATTCCGTGCCAAGTCAGAGCAGAAAAGAACCTGTTTAAAGCGAGAAGAAACACTGTGAGAAAATAAAAACTCCTTCACCTCGAAGATGCCCTCATTTTCTCCCCATGACCAGTTTCTGATTTGTCAGAAAATTTCTTGTCTACCTACGAAGAAAGCTCTCCCGGAAATGCGCGTACAGAAGATGAAAATAAAATAAATAAACTATCTGTTTAATCATTCCTATTGTCAAAACAATAGCCGGGCCAAAATACCTACGCTCTGATTCATCCCAACTGACATCCCTTCAGAGGGAGCAGGCAGGAGGCAGGAGGCGGGGGAGTAAACATTTCTAAACCCATTTTCCAGATGAACTCGGAGGAGGCTGGGAAGTTCCACAGTGCACATGGTACAACAGCAGCGAAACCACTCCTTTCCGTGGCCAGACACTCTGTCTCCTCTTCACTGGGATCGGGCAGAATTCAAAGGAAGACACACATATCATCTAGGATGCAGGTTTCATCATTCATTCATTCACTCATTTATTCATTCGCTCATTCATTCATTCACTCATTCGTTCATTCACTCATTCATTCATTCATTCAAGAGAATAAGAAGCCTCTCCTGAGCACTTCCTGTGCACCCCACAGGAAGCTTGCTGTCCTCCTGGGGGCTCCTTTCACTAACCGCCCCCCAGAGGAAGAATGGTAGGAATTTGTCCACTGGCTGCATCAGAGAGATTTAATGACTTAATTATTGAAAATGTTTCTCCTAATTTTTGTCTTTTCATTTTATTCGTGGTATTTCCTGACGTCCAGGAATTTTTAATGTTTATACAGTCAAATTTTGGGGGGGGGGCATCTCTGGCCTTATATACCTAGAAAGGGCTCCACTGGGGAGTGATTTTTAGGGCCATATTTAAGATCATAGGCGATGAACGGTTAGGAGAGAAAAATGAGATCTTTGATCAGTCCTTCATTTCGCAAATAAGGCAATGGAGGCTCTATAATGAGTAAGCAGCATGCCTGGTCTCTGACCAGGGCTGCTTCTGCTACATAATTAGTCACAGATTCCTTACGCAAATTAAGAAAAGGCAGAGGGCTCCTGACCTCCCAGGCTGCATTG
This sequence comes from Galeopterus variegatus, assembly GCF_000696425.1. Taxonomy (NCBI): domain Eukaryota; kingdom Metazoa; phylum Chordata; class Mammalia; order Dermoptera; family Cynocephalidae; genus Galeopterus; species Galeopterus variegatus. The sequence goes on along the minus strand of NW_007728622.1, from coordinate 104,184 downwards.
CCAAGAAATTTCCACAGCTTCCCCAAAGTCGAAAGGCCATTTTACTCCCCTTTTAAATACAATGTCATCTACTTTGCCCTGAATATCCATCCATCTTACTGTGGTGACGGGCCCTAAAACTCATCCCTCAAAAGCCTTTCTAGGCTTATGAAATTAGACTCCACAAAGGAAAACACAAAAAGAGACAACATAAGCATCAACAATTTCTGGAACAATTGAACTCATGGAAGCAGAGAATAGAATAGTGGGACTCACAGAAGCGGAGAGCAGAAGAGTGGAGCTCATAGAAGCAGAGGTTAGCAGGAGCTGGGGGAGTGGGGAACAGGGCAGTTGGGGAGGTATTGGTCAAAGGACACAAAATTTCACTTAGGAGGAATAAATCCAAGAGATCTATTGTACAATGTGGTGGCTACAGCTAATAACAAGGTATTGCATTCTTGAAAATCACTAAGAGAGTAGATTTTAAGTGCTCTCAGCACAAAGAACGGTAATTATGTGAGGTAATGCATATACTAATTAGCTCAATTTAGCCATTCCCACAATGTATACATATTTGAGAACATCGCGTTGTACATGAAAAATATATACAGTTTTTATTTGTCCATTAACATTAATCAATTAATCAACTACAAAAATTCCTGGATATCAAAAACACCACTAATAAAAGACATATAACAATTAGGAAAAAATATTTCCAACATACGTGACAAAGTATTAAGATACTTAAAATATACAGAGCTCTTGCAGAGCAATCAAAATGGCTAAAGAAAGATGACAGGCAAAAATGTTTAAATTCATTACTAATCAAGCAATTGAAGTGAAAACTATAATAACATCACTCTTTATGCCTTTTGGAGTAGCATATTAAAAAAGAATGGTAACTCATGGTGTTAGCAGGAAGGGGGAAAGGTCACACTCACAGACAACTGGAAGAAAGATAGGTGGACTTGGCTGTTCTGAGTTTTGTAATATATTAAAATCCTTAAGAATGTGCATTTTTCGGGAGCAACACCAAGGGTTGCGATCCCGTCGCCGGTCCCCGGTCCGGTACGGGGGCAACACTGAGGGTTGTGATCCGTTGCCGGACACGGAAAAAGAAAAAAAAAAAAAAAAAAAAAAAAAAAAAAACAATGTGCATTTTTTGTTTTAGCCTTTTTATTTCTAAGGAATTCTTTAGAAACAATGTATGAGAAAGAAAACTTATTCCCATATCATTTATACGGGAAAAGTTAGAAGCAGCCTACAGGTTCAGCATTAAAGAACTGGTGGAATATACCACGCTACAGACTTGCGATGTACTTTTATGAAGCCATGAAAAAGAATGATGCTTCAGAAAAGATAATGACTATATACAGTTAAATTTAAAAACCAGGTTACAAAACAATATGTACACATCATTCCATTTCTGAAAAATGCACACACACACACATAAACACGTGCACAGAAAACAATCTGGAAAAAATATGCACTAAATTGTTAACAGTGGTTTTCTTCAGGAGGTAGAATTATTTACGTTTTGGGTTTTTTTTCCTATGTTTCAATTGATATATACCAGGACTGGCAAGGGTAGGGAGGGGGTGGGGAGGTGAGAGATCCTCACTGCTATTGGAAATGTTATTTGTCATAAACTTTCTAGAAGAATATGACAGTGCTTATCAAAAGTTTTAATACTTGTGAATCATCTCGCCAGTAATTTTACTTCTAGGAATTTACCCTAAGGAAATAATCAGAGATGTGTGCAAAGATTTACGTACAAGGATGTCCATTGTAGCATTATTTACAATAGCAAAAAGTTGGAATCAACATACATATCCAGCATTAGGGAATTGTTTAAGTAAGTGTTGGTTTGCTTTTACAATAAAGTGCTATGTAATTCTTTAAAATGATGTTGCATATTGAATGACATTACAAAACACTATTGATATGAAGAAAAAAGTTTAAAATGGTATATGCAGCAGGACAGCAATATTATAAACTACTGGCCGGCCCGGTGGCGCACTGGATAAGTGCGCCACTTGGGAAGCGCGGCGGCACTCCCGCCCGAGGGTTCGGATCCCACATACCAACCGGTTCCCGCTCACTGGCTGAGCGAGGCGCGGGGGCAGCACCGAGGGTGGCAGTCCCGTTGCCAGTCCCCGGTCCGGTACGGGGGCAACACTGCGGGTTGCGATCCGTTGCCGGACACGGAAAAAGATAAAAGACAAAAAATAAAAAAAATAAATAAACTACTATATACAATAAATTATGAATACTTATGCACTAAAGGTGGCTGAAAGATATATGAGGATGTTTGCAGTGATAATCACTAGGTGATAGCATTACTGGTAATTTTTATTTGTTCTTCGTGTTTTCCTACATTTTGCAATTTCAGTACAATTAAACATGTTACTCTCATAATTAGATTTTTTTTTTTAAGGAAAAAAAATCCCAGAAATATTTACACTAAAAGAAACTAGTCATTCATCTCTGATTTCCAAACCAGGCTGCTTGGTGTTAACAAACCAGAGTTACTTGGGGACTTGAAGGCCAAGTTTATGATTAAAATATGTCTCCTCTATCTAACTGCCAATAATACCTATTTTTTTTAAAGTCCCCTCTAGACACCCTCTGTCAGTGTCATCTATTATCAGACTCCCTTCAAAGCCATTCCCAGCCAATCCACAAATCTTTAGAGGGCTGAGAAGAAAACTGACCTGTTTTCAATACTCAGGGACAGAATTCAGTCAAATCCAGCTGGCATTCTCTGCTGCAGACGCTTGCTCAATCATCTCTCTGTTGTGAAACGATGAAGAATTAGACGTATTCTCAGAAAGCTCATTGTCAGGACAGGACAGAAGTTTCTAAATATGTGTTCTGAGGCTCATCCCTTTTTCCTGGGGGGAACATCAACCCATTTGCTAAAGATAATTAAAGTCACAGAAAGTCTGTAACTGCGTCCCTGTTGTCTGGTCCCAGAGGCTTCTCGCGTGGATAGCTAGATTTCAAAATCTAACTACATCTCCCTGCTAGTGAGGACCAAAGCGGGGCAGGCTGCAAGTGGGGAAGCTCCAAGACAGGCCTTAAGTGACTTACCCAAGATCACACTCAGCCATGGTGGAACTGGAGGAGACATGGAAGAAAACGGGAAGGGCCTGGTCAGGGAAGCAGGGATAATGGGCAGCTGGGGCATCTTCTAGAGGGAGGAGCTGTCCTTGGCAGTGCCTTAAATACCGAGTATGGGAAAAGAATTCTGGCCTCACCAATGGCTCCTCAGGGTACTTTCAGGACAGCTTCCAGGAGTGTTCGTCTCTTTCTCCTTCCATCCCTCCCTCCCTCCCCCCTCTCTCCCTCCTTCCTTCCATCCTTTCCTCCCTCCCTCCTTCCTTCTTCCATAGTTATCCACTGAGCAAGCAGCATGTGTCAAGCTTAGTGCCATATTTACAAGGATGAGCAAACCAGACAGACCCTGTTCACACAGCAGGTACAGTCTAGCACAGTGCTGTCCAGTCAAAATGTGAGCCATACATGTGATTTTAAATCTTCCAGTAACCACAATTGAAGTCATAAGAAGAAACAGATAAAATTAATTTCATCATCTATTTCATTTAGTCCAATATATCCAAAATATTATCACTCTGACATGTATTAAATATTAAAAAATTACTGATGACACACTTTACATTCTTTATTCAGAATAAGATTTTGAAATCAATGTGTATTTTCTACTCACAGTACATCTCAGCTTGGTGCAGACCCACTGCAAGTGCCCGGCAGCTGCTGGTGTCTGGGGTGGAGATGCTCAACCTGGGCTCAACAACTCCCTGAGAGAGGCGGCTGTCCTATGCATTGTAGAGCAGCTAGCAGCATCCCTGGACTCTACTCATTAGATCCAGTCACACTCCGTTTGGTTGTGACAACCCCAAATGTCTCCAGACATTGCCAAATGTCCCCTGGAGGTGGGGAGCAAAACTGCCCCCTGTTGTTCTAGTGGCCATCACTTTGGACAGCATGAGCCTAGCAGGGGAAAGAGACAGTTAATGAGCGATCCAGAGGCGCTGGAGTCAGTGCGAGGATGGGGGACGTACAGGCAGGGGGACACGGGAGGGGCAGCTGACCGAGCTCGGCTCAGGGGTGCCTTCCCAGAGGAGTAGGGTTTAAGCCAGATCTTTCTCACGTCCCACAAGCACACATCCCACAGGACGCTAAGCCAGGCTCTGGTGGCCCTAAGAGATGACATCTGTGCTCCAAGATTGTTTCCTTACCTGTAAAATAGGGTGGCAATGCCCATCCCGCCCACATCCCAGCGCACAGCAGCGCTGCAGGAGGCTCACTCGTGGTCTCCTATGTGAGTAGGTAAAGAGTACTGGGCTTAAACAAGCACAACAGCACCGCTGTTCTCTCAGGAACATATGCTTCCCTCTAACCCCTGAGCTCCTCCCCACTCCCCTCAAAGCTCCAGGACCTCATTTTTAAGAGGGCCATCGAGGCACTGGGACAGACCCAGACCCGAGCCACTCTGAGCTACTATTGTTTACTAGCTGTGTGACCTCGGGAAGTTGCTTAACCTCTCTGAGACTGTTACCTCATCTGTAGTGTGAAGTCAACAAGGGGACCCTCCTTAGAGGTGTATCCCAGAATTAAAAGAAACCTATACAAAGGGCCCTCAGGATGCTGAGTACGTGATATAACAGCAGCGCCCCAGCATTAGCTTGCCCTGCGTTATTTAAGCTGGTGTTCTACGCAGACATTTATTGACTACTTAGTGTATGATACCACTATTTTAGGTTCTCAGGGTTATAGACAGGGTCCCTAAAAATGAAAATTTACTTTGCTGGGGTGGATCAGAAAATACATTAGCAGAGGTAAATACACTAGATAATTCCAAGTGGGGGTAAAGTTATGAAGCAAATAAAACA
>NW_007728622.1:90406-98278 GCF_000696425.1 Galeopterus variegatus | reverse complement strand
TGGGCGGGGCCAGCTCCCATGCGCCAAGTCGTAGCAGCTGACATTCGTTGAGCATACACTGTGTGCCAGGTTCAAATGCATCCGTTCATTTTATCCCCACGATAACCCTGTGAGAAAGGCACTATCATTGTCCCCACTTTGCAGATGAGGAAACTGAGGCCTGTGGAGGTTGAGTTTCTTGGCCAGGGTCACTCAACCACTGCAGGATGGAAAAAAAATAAGGCTTTGAATGCAGGCAGTCTGACTCCAGGGCAACAGGAAGCCACTAGAAGGTTCTTTTGCCACCATGTCTCCTCCAAAGCAGGCAGAGCCACTGATTTCCGGACACTTGTGAGCTGGTGGTGGACAAAGCTGGCATCCCTGCTCCTGCCTCCACGCCCCCCAGAATCTGAGCTGGCTGCCAGACAGAGGTGACAGCTGGGTGACTGCACAGGGCCACATCCTAAAAAGCTGATGGAATGGAGACAAAAAGAGAGAGTTTATATCTCTGCAAATGGGCTTGAGAGAGCCCAGGATCCTTGGCCTCCCTGTTCAAAGGGTGAATGAGCTGAGGTCAGCTAGTTGTATTTACACCCACAGGCTCCTGTCTTCAGACCCAGAAAATCAGGGTCAAGAAAACCAGTTAGAGACTTGACCTGGTGTTTGCAAGCAAAAATTCCAGACCCAGAGCCAGCCTGCCCTTACCACCTCCAGCTGCAAAGATAACAGAGCTGGTGGCTTTGCTGACGTGAAGCAGCTCTCGGCAGAGGAACAAGGGAGGAAGAAGCCCTGCAGTTCTCCACCTTTCCTGCTGCTCTGTTCGGACAAAGGTGAAGTTGAAAGCTGTTAGAGAGAGGAAAAAAAGAAGGCAAGCAAAACAAAGAACTCACACCTGTCAGAGCTTCTGAGCTGGGTGGGTGAATGCAGGCTGGTGGGATCCTGGAGGGGAGGATTAGAGATGTGACTTCCCTGTGAAAGGTGGCGAAACAAAGGCTGGCTGCAGTCAGGGAGGCATGGCGGCTGCACCTCTCTGAGCACCTCTCTCCAGAGCTTGGGGCCTCAGTTTGTCCATCTGCAGCAGGGCATAATACGTACCAGGGACTGTGCTTAGGTTATTCCCTTTTTCCTCGATAGCAACTCTGCAAGGCAAGTGTTTTTGATTCCATTTGCAGATGAGAAAATGGAATATTCAAGAATTTAAGAAAAGTTTTCCAAACCCAGTTCATCTGACACCAGAACTGCGCTCTTTAATTTCCCAAAACTTACAAAATGCTCCAAAACATCAACAGCAACCATGATAATAAAACCAACACATATATGATGTAGCATGTCCTAGGTGCCAGGCACTTTGGTAAATGCTTTTAAATCTTGCAGCAACTCTGAACTGGACATTATTTTTATCCCAATTTTACAGATGAGCAAACTGAGGTCTAGGTGGAAAATAAAACAATGTTTCTCCACCTTTTTAAAAATTATCATCATCCCCCATTCAGGAGCCTTTCTGGACATTTTTCCTATTCGCCAACCCCCACCCCCCATGAAATTTTAATAGCAAGATATACTGTGTGTCTGTTTATGTAAATGCATGTATACCTGTGCTTTATACATAAAAAGTAGGACTTTTTTTGCCCCCCTCCCATCATGAACCAATTTTTGCCCCTTTAGGAGAGATACAGCCTCCATTAGAGAATGCATGAAAATAAAGATTTCCAAGATCAACTACGTTTGCATAAATCTCTTTCACACTCTTAGAGATTCACCACATACTTTAGCCTTCTAAAGGGGGTGGGGGTGGGGTACAGCCTAACTCTCTTCAACTCAGTATTTTCCAGGCCTATTGACAACGGAACTTACTTCCAAGGAGCATCTGGAAACATCCCTGTTGCAGACACCCTTAGTCTTTTGTCTGTCCTTATCCCTGCCCTTGTCTTGGTAACAAAAGGCCCCTCCCATTGAGAAACTGCCCCTCCCCTCACCTGGACCTTGGGTGGCAGTGTGGGCTGTCAATCACCAGGCCCTGCCCCCTGGCCATACTGATTGGTGATGAGGTGGGCACTGGACAGAAGCTGAGCCAATCAAAGCTCTTCCCTTCCAATCGTGCCTGGATAGAGAAGACCCCTTTTATGTCCTCACCAAACTGGAAGAACACGAGCAGGGAGCAGCCTGGGCTTATGATCCCCGCTTCTTTGGAACAGCCAGGAAGTACAGCCAGACAGAAGCAGAGGCAAGACAGAGAGCTGGAGAGACAGCCCTGACTGCATCAGGTTCTGGATCCAGGAGACCCCGCTGCCCCTAAATTTCCCACTTTCCAGTTTCCTTACATGAGCAACAAACCCCACTTCTTGGGTTCACCTGGTCAGAACTGGGTTCCTGTCACTTGCGACCAACAAATCCTGACTGATACACTTCAGCAGGAATATAACTGGCAGGATTTGAGCACAACTACTGGAGAAAGGGTTTTTGAGATAATGAAGGAAATTTGAACATGACTGGGTATTATGGGATACTAAGAAATTACTACTGCTTTTGTTAACTGTGATATTGAGATTATGGTTGTCTTTAAAAAATACTTATCTGTTAAGGAGACATACTGAAGTATTTTGTGGTGAAATGATCCAATGTCTGGGATTTGCTTTAAAATATTCCAACACTCCACTCTCCCAATAACAGAAAGAAGGAAATATGAAAAGAGAATGTCAGAGGATCATTGTTGAAGTCGGGAGTAGGTATTTGGAGTTTTCTTATCCTGTACTCAAGTTTGAAATATTCCATTAATGAAATATTAAAAATAAATGATCAAGAAAGAAAAAGAAATTAAAGGAAAAGCTGTGCTCTTCTGAGAGAAGGCAAGTATTTAGTACTGATGGAAAAGGAGGAGAGAACAGAACAACTCATTCATTCATTCATTCATCCATCAAATTCTGATTACCCACCACCATAGGTTTGCACTGAGCCTCCTCTCCTGGACACACAGGGGCGGACAGGACATTGGTCTTCCTGCCCTCGGGGGCTCCCAGCCTAGCCCAGGCCAGATGACCAGGAGTAAATTATTCCAGGTTTGCACGTTCACAGAGGAGCAGGGCACTGTGAGGCTAGAAAGGGGTTCTCTATCCAGGCCTGTTTGAAAGGGAAAGGCTTTGACTGGCTCAGCTTCTGCCCGGGGCCCACGCCATCATCAATTGCTGTGGCCAAGGGATGGGATGAACCTGGGGGCCTGAGGAGACCCATGGCCTATTTGCAGGGGGCAGTGTAAACTGGACGCAAGAGGGACCTGCAGGGGAAAGGAACAGAATAGCCTCTGCAGGGGCCACTGCCTTCATGGGAGGAAGGCTGCCATGTTGATTGCGAAGTGTAATAGCTCACAGTTTACCAGAGTTCACCATGTGCCAGGCACGGAATTAAGCGCTTTGTGTGCATTATCTCGTGTGATCCTCCCTGCAATCCTGTAAGGCAGACACTGACGTTAGCCTTACTTTATGCTTGGGGAAACTGAGGCTGAGAGCGGTTAAGTAGCTTTGCCCAGGACTGCAGCATTTGTACCTGGTCACTGGGTCTTCCATAACCAAACTCAGAGGTAGCTCTGCCAGGGATCAGATGTATCCAGCTGCTATCATCGAGGATCTCAACTTCCCTAAATCTTTCTCCAAGAAGGAGTGTCCTTGACAAATAACCAGAAGAGATAGGGGTGGCATCCAACCCACAGCCATCAGGTGTGTTTTCGATGTGCAGAAAACTCCCAGATGTAGCCAGACCTGCAGTGTGATGCTCAACTCTGGGTGGAGAAAATCCACCCCCTTCCCTATAACCCTTTCTCTGAGAGGGGCTCCTGCCAGGAGACGAGGATGTGATCACTGGGGGCCCTAAAATGCCCCCTGTTCATGGCTCAAGCCCGTCCCCTCTGCCCATGTGACCTGCGGCTACTTAGGCCAGGAGACCCAAGCCTCCTTCCCCTATGGATGGGGCACATGGCTGGTTCCCTGATGTCTGAGATAACAGCTCACCAACAAGCTTGACCTTCCTCCCCCACCTCCCCATTGATCCAGAGAGAGTCCAGAGACAGGCATTATGGCAGAGAGGAAAGCGCTTGCCCACATCCAGGCCAAATGAGATCATGCCTGTGAGCGAATTTGTTGGTCATAAGGGGGTACTCCATGGAGGGTGCTTACATGCATGGGCTCTGGAGCTAAAATGTCTGATCCCATCTCAGCCCTGCTGATTTTTAGCTAGCTGAATTTGGCCAGGTTAAACAACCTCTCTTGACCTCAATTTCTCTGTGAAAAGGGAGAAACGCTAGACCCTCCCTTGCAGGGTTATTGTGAGCATTAAATGAGCTGGAACATGGCTGACAGCAGTGCTTGGGTAGAGTAAGTGCTCAGTAAAATGTCCTGCAATCACTGGTACCCAGGTGGGTTTATATGTTTCAGCACTAAGCCCAGGGGTCCCAGGGCACAGTAATTACTTGTAGAATGAATCAATGCACTAGTTCATTGTCAATGTTTTCTGAATTAAGCTACCTGTTCATGCATTCAAAAGCACATTCAATTCCAATGCTTGGTCAGATAGATGGCATTGTCTTTACCAACCACGAAATCCTTGGAAACAGCTTATATCTCTCGAGGTTGCCCCCAAACTAAAACACAGGGTAACAGTAAGGCCTTATGAGTACTACCTGTGGCAAGCAGAATTCTAAGATAGCCCCAAGATTCCCTCACATTTTGGTACATGTTTTGGATAATCTCCTCCCCTTGGTGTGGGCAGAACATATGAATACTATGGGATGTCACTCCTGTGATTATGTTCGTACATTATAGGGCAAAAGTGAAGGGATTTTGCAGATGTAATTAAGGTCCTATAGTAATTGACTTTGAGTCCATCAAAAAAAGATTATCCTGGGTGGGCCTGACCTAAGCAGGTGAGCCTGTTAAAAAAGGTCCCAAAGATCAGTGTCAGAAGTGAGAGACTCAGAGCAGCAGCAGCCACACTTCTGCTATCCTAGGAGAAGCAAGCCACCATGCCACCATGAGTTCTGCAGCTGCAAGGGAATGAATTTTGCCAACAACCGCATGAGCTTGGGAGAGGAGCCCAAGCCTCCAAATGAGACCCCAGCCAGCCAACATCTTTACTACAGTCTTGTAAGACCTGAGCTGAGGATTTAGTTAAGCTACATTCTGACATTCTGTGCCACAAAAACAGTGAGACAATAAATGTGAGATAATAAACAGTGCTGTTTTAAGTCACTATGTTTGAGTGTTAAATTGTTAGGCTGCAATTGAAACAAACACCCTAACCACTGCTGCCATTTCCAGGGCTCACTCTGTGCCAAGCATCACGTGCTAAAGGTCTTAGGTACTTTATCTCATGTCATGCTCTCAACAATTAAAAGTAGGTCCCAATGATATCCCCATTTTACAGATAGGGAAACTGAGGCCCAGAAGAGTTGCATAAACCACTCACGGCTAGTTGATGGTGGAGGTAAAATTTAAATCCAGGTGATCTCTCCCCAGGGTCTGGCCCCAGATACTAGAACTTGTGATATTTTAAAATATATATGAAAACACAGGCATGAGAAGTTCTGAAAGGGTATGTGTTACACATTGGTAATCTGGATGGTGAAGTGAAAAGGAAAGGTTTTGCCTTATGTGATTTTTCTACAGTTTCTAATTTCTCTTACAATAAATATTATTTTTTAACAATGAGGAAAAGAAAGGTAAAAATGCTTTGTATCCACAGTGACAATCTCTGAGTGGCAGCATTACCGGCCACTTTTTTTTAATCATCTCAGTTTTCTACCATCCACAACAAATGTGTTGGTTGTGTTATTTTGAAAAACCTCTAGCCAAGAAAACAAGGGAGTGTGTTTTGGAATGAGGACACAAAAGGAGAGAAGGTGACACAGGACAAGGGGCCGAGGAGACAGACCCGGGGTCTTGCTCTAATGAAAGAAAATTTGCTAGCAGACATGAAATGTGGCTTCAGATCTCCAGGAAGAGGTAGCTGTCTCAGCCTCCCAACAACTGGGCTTTTATTAAACATTTGCAGCTTCTTCTGCAAATGCTGTCACCCGAAACTTTGTTATTTTAATTGGTAGCTGTTCCTGTGGGCTCTTGCTTGAACGAAAGCTGCGAAAAAATCAGGGCTCCAGGCAACTTTTCTTCCACACCAGGAAAGGTAAGGAAAGGTGTGTTCACCAACCCCCAGAAGCTTGCTTTGGATAGAGCTCACACTTTGGTTTAACACTAACCACTAATGAATGAAGGCTTAAAATGAGCCAAGCTCTGTGCTAGAAACCTTCCATCAAGTCTCTCATTTTATCCTCCACATTTCTATGAGGTGAGTCCTAGCATTATTTTCATTTTACAGATGTGGAAGTTGAGACTTAAGGAGATTAAGCAATAATAATAATACCGCATTTCATTAAATCTAAGGCATACTATAATTTTATGTGCCACAAGGGGGAAAAAAATACACCCAGCTATCAATGTAAAATACCATTGACTATAAGATGCTTCCTGATTTTAGAGATATTAAAATATGCATCTAAAAAAAAGACCATTGTTAAATGCAATGTAGTATTCTGAATTGGATTCTGGAACAGGAGAAAAGGACACTAATTGGAAAACTGATGACTTCCAATAAGCAGGTTAGCTAATAGTATTTTACCAATGTTAATGTGTTAGTTCTGACACAGGTACCATGAGTATGTGAAATGTTAATATTAGGAGAAATTAGGTATAAGGAGAAGGATGTAAGGAAACTCTGTATTACCTTTGCAACTTTTTCCATTATATTACTCAAAAATAAATTTTCCAAGTAAAATTACTCCAAAAAAAATTTTTTTTAAATAGTCACACTGAATGGTAAAAAAGCTTTCAGTTTTTCCCCTAAGAACTGGAACAAGACAAGGATGCCCTCTCTCACCACTTCTATTCAACACAATACTGGAAGTCCTAGCCAGAGCAATCAGGCAAGAGAAAGAAATAAAGGGTATCCAAATTGGAAAGGAGGAAATCCAATTGTCCCTGTTTGCAGAAGACATAATTTTATATACAGAGAAATCTAAAGACTCTTCAAAAAAACTCTTACACCTGATAAACAAATCCAGTAGTGTTGCATGATACAAAATGAACATATTAAAATCAGTAGCATTTCTTCTATACACCAACGACAAACTTGCAGAAAAAGAAATCAAGAAAACTATCCCATTTACAATAGCAACAAAAATAATAAAATGCTTAAGAATAAATTTAAACAAGGAAGTAAAAGTTCCCTACAAAGAGAACTATGACACTGATTAAAGAAATTAGACAAAAAAAATGAAAAGACATCCTATGCTCATGGATTGGAAGAACCAATATTGCCAAAATGACTACATTATCCAAAGTGATATACAGATTCAATGCAGTCCTCATCAAACTACTAATGACAAACTTCACAGAAATAGAAAAAACAATTCAAAAATTTATATGGAATAAGAGACTCCAAATAGCCAAAGCAATCCCAAGCAAAAAAAAAAAAAAAAAAAAGGCAGGAGGAATCACAATCCCTGACTTCAAAATATACTACAAACCTATAGTAATCCAAGCAGCATGGCACTGGCACAAAAACAGACACATAAACCAATGGAACAGAATAGAGAATTCAGAAATAAATCCATATACCTACAGCCAACTGATTTTTGACAAAGGAGCCAAGAACAAAAATTGGGGAAAGGACAGTCTCTTCAATAAATAGTGCTGGGAAAATTGGAGATCCATATGCCAAAGAATGAAACTAGACCACTATTTCTCACCACTTACCAAAATCAACTCAAGATAGATTAAAGACTTAAATGTAATACCAGAAACTATAAAACTTCTAAAAGAAAACACAGGGAAACAAATTCAGGACATAGGA
>NW_007728622.1:86739-89594 GCF_000696425.1 Galeopterus variegatus | reverse complement strand
AAAAAAAAGACCCCAAAAAGCCAAAACAAACCCAAAAAAAAAAAAAAAAAAAAAAAAAGGCAGGAGGAATCACAATCCCTGACTTCAAAATATACTACAAACCTATAGTAATCCAAGCAGCATGGCACTGGCACAAAAACAGACACATAAACCAATGGAACAGAATAGAGAATTCAGAAATAAATCCACATACCTACAGCCAACTGATTTTTGACAAAGGAGCCAAGAACAAAAATTGGGGAAAGGACAGTCGACTGGCACAAAAACAGACACATAAACCAATGGAACAGAATAGAGAATTCAGAAATAAATCCATATACCTACAGCCAACTGATTTTTGACAAAGGAGCCAAGAACAAAAATTGGGGAAAGGACAGTCTCTTCAATAAATAGTGCTGGGAAAATTGGAGATCCATATGCCAAAGAATGAAACTAGACCACTATTTCTCACCACTTACCAAAATCAACTCAAGATAGATTAAAGACTTAAATGTAATACCAGAAACTATAAAACTTCTAAAAGAAAACACAGGGAAACAAATTCAGGACATAGGACTGGGCAAAGACTTTATGAAGAGAACCTCAAAAGCACAGGCAACAAAAGCAAAAATAGACAAATAGGATTATTGCAAACAGAAAATCTTCTGCACAGAAAGGCAACAATCAATAGAGTGAAGAGACAACCTGCAGAATGGGAGAAAATATTTGCAAACTATGCATCTGACAAAGAATTAATATCTAGAATATACAAAGAACTCTAACAACTCAATAGTAAAATAATAATAATAATAATANAAAAAAAAATGGGCAAATGAGCTGAATAAACATTTCTCAAAAGAAGACACACAAATGGCAAACAGGTATATGAAAAAATGCTCATCACTAATCACCAGAGAAATACAAATCACAGTGAGATATCGTATCACCCCAGTTAGAATGGCTATTACCAAAAAGATGGAAAATAACAAATGCTGGCAAGGATGTGGAGAAAGGGGGACTCATACGTTGTTGGTGGCAATGCAAATTAGTACAATGATTGTGGAAAACAGTATGGAGTTTTCCCAAAAAACTACAGACAGAACTACCTTGTGATCCAGCAATCCTACCATTGGGTACATATCCAAAGGAATGAAAATCAACAGGTCAAAGGGATACCAGCACTCCCATGTTTATCATGGCATTATTCACAATAGCCAAGAGTTGGAACCAACCTAAATGTCCATCAGCAGGTGACTGGATAAAGAAAATGTGTGTATACACAATGGAATACTACTTAGCCATAAAAAAGGATGAAATTCTGCCATTTGCCACAACATGGATGAGCTTAGAGAAAATTATAAGTGAAATAAGCCAGGCACAGAGGGAGAAGTACCACATGTTGTCACTCATGTGTGGAAGCTGAAAAAGTAGATCTCATAGAAGAAGAGAGTAGAATGGGGGTCGCTAGAGACTGGTAGGGGAAGGGAAGATGGAGAAATGGGGAGAGGGTGGTCAATGGATACAAAACTGTAGAGAGATAGGAAGAATAAGATCTAGTGTTCGATAGCAATATAGGGAGACTACTGCCAACAACACATTACTGCACTACTTCAAGTAGCTAGTCGAAAGGATGGTGAATATTCCCAGCACAAAGACATGACTAATGTTGGAGTTGACCGATATGGTAAACACCTTGATATGATCATTGCACACAGTGTAAATGAACCCAAATATCATTGTACTCCATTAATACACACAATTATCATGGATCAATTAGGAAAAAAAAATTTAAAAGAAAAAAAATTCAGAGACAGAAGTAGATTAGAGGTTACCAGGAATGGGAAGAGGGGGAGGAATAATGAGGAGTTATTGCTTAATGGGTGCAGAGTTTATGGTTAGGAGGACAACAAAGTTTCGGAAATGGTTAGAGGTAGTGGTTACACAGCATTGTGAATGTAATTAATTCCACACAATTGTATGTTTAAAGATGTTTAAAACGGAAATTCTTAGGTTATATATGTTTTACCACAATAAAAAAAAATTGATGAAATATGGTAAGCACTAACACTGATCCAGTACTCATCATGTGCAGGCACTAATGTGGTATTGGCAAAAGGACAGACACATAAATCAATGGAACGGCATGCAGAGCTCAGAAAGACCATGCACATAATGCCGACTGATTTTCAGCAACAGTGTCAAGCCTTTCAATGGAGAAAGGAAGGTCTTTTCAACAAATGGTGCTGGAACAATTGGACATCCATATAGAAAAAATGAACCTCAACCCGTACCTCACCTTGTACATAAAAATAAGTTGAAATGGACCATAGGCCTAAATTTGAAGACAAAAACTATAAAACTTTTAGAATAAAACATAGGAGAAAATCTTCATAGCTTTGGATTAAGCACAGGTTTTTGTTAGACAGGAAGCAAAAAATGTAAACCATAAATGAACACATTGATAAACTGGACTTTAATCAAAATTTAAAACTCCTGCTCTTTTATGACACCATTACAAAAATGAAAACAGTCACAGACTGGGAAAATATTTGCAAAATACATATTTTGGTCTAGCCAGTTAGCTCACTCGGTTAGAGCATGGAGCTGGTAACAACAAGGTCAAGGATTCGGATCCTTGTACTGTCCAGCTGCCAAAAAAACAACCCCACATATCTGGTAAAGGACCCGTATCCAGAATATATAAATAATCCTCACAACACAATAAGAAAAATAATGACCCAATTAAAAGTGGGCAAAATATGTGGACCGACACCTCCCCAATGTATGGGGATGGCAAATAACAAATGAGAAGACGCTGATATTATTAGTCGCTAGGGAACTGCAGATTAAAACCATAGAGTGACACCGCTATGTAA
>NW_007728622.1:83750-86047 GCF_000696425.1 Galeopterus variegatus | reverse complement strand
CTGATATTATTAGTCGCTAGGGAACTGCAGATTAAAACCATAGAGTGACACCGCTATGTAACCAGAATGGGTAAACAAACAAAACAATACCCCACCCCCAAAAGGCATATGACAATACCAAGTGCTAGTGAACATGTAAAAATCTGGGGCCCTTACGACACTGTGGGTGCGAATGCAAAATTGTACAGCCACTCTGAAAAACATCCCAGCTATATTCTAGATATTACCCAAGACACATGAAAATATGTGTCCATACAAAAACATGTACCTGAATGTTTAGAACGGCTTAATTAATAATTGCCAAAAACTGGAAATGAACCAAATGTCTATCAGCAAGTGAATGGGTGAACTATGGTCAGCTATGCAATGGAAACTACTCAACAATACACAGGAACAAACTGCTAGTGCACACAGCAGTGTGGAAGAATTTCAGATGCATCGTGCTGAGTGAAGGAAGCCAGACTTATGTGACCTGCTGGAGAAGGCAAAAAAAACTATAGCAACAGAAGAAAGGTCACTAGTTGCCATGAACTTAGGGTAGGGATAGTGGTTAACTAAAAAGAGACACAAGGGCACTTTTGGAGATGAAGTAAATATTCTACAGATTGTGAGGATGGTTATTCAACTGTACATTATAAAACTTATAGAACTGTACAACTAAAAGTGTTGAATTTTATTTCATGTAAATTATATCTCATACACCTAACTTTTAAAAAAAGGAATCAGTCCCAAGTAGGATCTAGCCCATGATTGTGTGTTATTTAGCACATGGGATTTCTTTCTTTCTTTTTTTTTTTTTGTAAATTTGAATTCATTATCATCATCTAAAAATCAGGAGGTTTCATCTAAAATTGTGTATATCCACTTTTCTTGAAAAATCAGAAGCTCTGGTAACACTTTGTCACATGATAACAATCAGGTGGATCTGGTTGGCAACCACCCAGAGACAGGACATGAGCTCCCAGTTTGCCCCAGTCCCCACCACTCCCTATTACCTCTCCGCCCCTGAAAACTACCTCTTGCATTTAAGAACACCTGCCTGTGGGCAAGTGAGTTTATGACTCCTGCTTTGAACCATGAATGCATGATGGCTTTTAACAGGTAATAAAAGGGTCTTCAGAAAAAGAAAAAAATAAAAATAAAAAACCCTGGGAGAGAAACTGCTAGCTGCCTTCTCATTGCCCAGTCTCCTTCNTAAAAATAAAAAACCCTGGGAGAGAAACTGCTAGCTGCCTTCTCATTGCCCAGTCTCCTTCATCTTCTCTGTCAGAAATCCTAAATCACTGAAGCCTGAAATGAGTTCAGCCAAAGGACCACATTTCTGCACCTCCTTTGCAATGTGTGGGGCCATTGGTGTATAAGCAGAAGTCAGTGTTTGGGGCATCCATGGGAGTTTTTTAAGAGGCTGATTCATCTGGGTGGTGGGTCCTTTTGCCACTCTTCATTCCTGGCTGGAATACGGATGCAATGGCTGGAGCCCCAGCAGCCATATTGACACTGAAGGAAAAGGCCAAAGAAAACAGCCACCTCAGCACTGGCACCAGTGACCCTCTAACTGAACGCCAGCAACTGCCCATCCCTGGCATTATGTGAAAAAATAAACCCTAGCTATAGTTGACCCTAATTCCTACCTGATACAATATTGAAGATTAATATTGTTTGCTGTGTCCCAAGCATGATGCTAAGGCTTTCCACATAATAACTCATTTAATCTCTACCATGATCCCATTAGATAGGTGTCATTGCTGACCCATTTCACAGAAGACACAACCAAGGCACAGAGCCCAAAATTGCACACCTAATAAGGGACTTGACCCAGTAGTTTAACTCGGGCCTTCTGGGTCCCAGGCTCATGCTCAGGATACTTAAGTCTAAGGGCATGAGACTGGAAAAGCATGTGTATCTAAGAGGCAGGAAACCAGGCTCTCAGATCAGGTCTCCCAATAATCTGGACTGTCACTGAGTCATATACTCCTCAGTTTCTCCCTCTGGACATGGAGCTGATCTTCCAGGCTCTGGTACTTACACCTGTTGTGAGGCTTCTTTGAGATCCCGAATTGCAAACTGTCATACAGTCCAGCAATCCCACTGCTGGGTGTATAACCAAAGGAATGGAAATCACCACGTCAAAGTGGTACCTGGACTCCTATGTTTATCACAGCTCTATTTACAATATGTGAGAGATGGAACCAACCTAAATGTCCATCAAAGGATGACTGAATGAGAAAAATGTGGTATATATATGACAGAATAATACTCTGCCATAAAAAAAGAATGAAATTCTGCTATTCACAGCA
>NW_007728622.1:68181-82999 GCF_000696425.1 Galeopterus variegatus | reverse complement strand
GAAAATGTGGTGTGTATATATATATATACACATATATATATATATATGACAGAATAATACTCTGCCATAAAAAAAGAATGAAATTCTGCTATTCACAGCAACATGGATGAACTCAGAGAAAATTATGTTAAGTGAAATGAAATAAACCAGGCACAAAAAGAGAAATACCAGATGTCTTCACTCATAAATCAGAGCTGAAAAAAAAAAAAAGAAAAAAAGACAACAAGCACAATAATTCATTGAACTTTCAAAAGGAGAGAACAGAACTGAGGCCACCAGAGGTGAGAAAAGGAGGAGTGGGGTTTAGCAAGAAAATGGTAAAGGGCCACAAAAAATTATTAATTGTGTAATGACAAATATAATAATAAAAAAATAGTTTTTACAAACATCATATGCTGTGTGAATAAGAAGTATTGTTCTTAAAACCCTGTTGATCACAACAGAAATGCAAAGCTCTTTTCTTGCCACACCCTGTGCCCATATCCTCTGAGGGATGGTCCATATTTTCTTTCAAACACATTTGCTCCTGGATATTCTAGTTCAGCCAAATTAAACATCCTTTGGCTATACAGAATTTCCTGCATCAGGCCCATAACAGACACTTGATAAATCGTTGTGGTTGATGGCAGACTCCAAGCTGCAGCTCTGCCAATCACCTTCAGCTGCCAGGCACATCATTCCTGTGTTTCTAAAGAGTGTGTATTAACTGGCTCTGAAGGAGCTGGGGCCTGACCAGAGTGTGCTTCACCTCCAGGGGGCATGTCTATGGTTTCAGCTGGTCTGTGTCCCCTTCCTCTGGGAACATTACCTCAACCTACCTTAGGGGACTCACCCCTTCCTCATGCTCAGATCGTCTATCAATTCAGATGGAATCAACACCTGCCTCCAGGGCTGGCACATGGCACAGGCGTGGCTGGTGAGTTTATTTCACAGCAGATCACAATGCTTAGTTCAGGGATGGACATGTGGCCCAAGTCAGTCCAATGAGGACCAGCCCTGGGATTCTTTTGCTATCTTGGAAAAGACAAATCTCTTTCCACTAAGGTTGCTGAACTGGCAGTCATAAACCTGGAGCTGCTTAGGGATGCCATGGGAAAAAAAACCAACCAAACAAACAAACAAAAAAACCTGCATTGTAAAGAAACCAACCCATGGAAAGTGGAGGGGAGGATCCCTAGGTCCAGCCATTCCTGAACCCCCAAATTAAAAACATGAGTCCAGAGTCATTCAGACCTAGGCCCCAAACCAGGATCTGCCACTTACCAGTCATGTGGCGTGGTGCGATGGTCTTTTGCTGTGTTTCCTGCCCAACAACCATCCCCCTTCTTCTAATGATAGCATCTGACTTGCTTTGGAGAAACCTTTCCTCCCTTACATTTGGTCCATGTGATCCTATAGAGTATGACCCTATCCCCTGGCTCAGGGTAGCCTCTTGAACCAGGTTGGAACAGTCAGAGTCATGGTGACTGGTTCACAGATGGGCATGTGACCAAGCTGGACCAATAAGAGTCATCCTTGGGATTTTGTTGGGTGCTCTGTCTGCTGAGTTTGCTAGGCTAGAAACTGAATCTAGAGTTGCTGGTGGCTGAGAAGGAAGCTACTTTCATGAAAATCAGAGTCACAGGACTGGAGCACCCATGGACTGACTTTTGGGTCATAAGCCAATTTAGTCTTTCATTTTTTTGTATAATCCAGTTTGAGTTTACTTTCAGTCATTTACAATCAAGAATCTTGACTAAGATTCCCATTCTTTCTGCAACTCAGCCAGACTCAGGCCATCTCTTTAGTAAAAATAAATTAACATGCTCTTTGAGGCATCTGGTGCAACTCTTTTTTCTGGGCTGACCTTCAGCTGTCTACCCTGGGGGCAGGGGATGATCAGATGGGCCCAGGAGGGCCCTTCTTATAACCCCCAAAGGAAGGTTACAAACCAATCTGTGCAGCATGAGAGCAGAGACTGCAACCAAATGTGTCAGATTTTGCTTGAGGAGCTCCCTCCCTGGGCAGGAGCAGCAACCTTTCAAGCAGCAAATCTCCCTCCTGTAAGAGGTCACTGCGTACCAGACCTGCCTGGACAGGCTGCCACTCACTTACACATACACACTGGCCTTTTCAGGCCCTGAATAGGATTCCTTTATTCAAGCCTTTTTAAGGAAGACACACCCTTTTCCTTCTGGCTGTGCCCTTATTTGAATTAAGTCCCTTGGCCAGCTTCATGAATAGAGAAATAAAGGATTGTTCCTGGGACTTGGCCCAGCTCTGCTGGGGATGGACCTAAAGATGACAACTGGTGTGCTCCTGAATCACTGCATAATGATCAAGTCCCTGGTCCACATCAGTCAGAGGGCTGGAGCAAGTCCCAGCATTGCAACCGGTGGCCCTTGAGTCCCAGCCCACAGTCCCTGTTCAGTCTGCAAAGTCTCTCACAAGTCTTTAAACTTTTAAGTCTGCATCTAAAAGACATGAGATTCCACACAGCAATGGGGATCCCTCCCCTGAGGTGGAAGTCCTGGCAACACCCAGCCCACGTGCTCACGTGGCAGCAACCAGCTGAGCTGAGGAGCCGCTGCCACCTTCCAGGGGTCAGACACCTCCAGCTTGCCATTTCCTGCTCAGCCTGC
This sequence comes from Galeopterus variegatus, assembly GCF_000696425.1. Taxonomy (NCBI): domain Eukaryota; kingdom Metazoa; phylum Chordata; class Mammalia; order Dermoptera; family Cynocephalidae; genus Galeopterus; species Galeopterus variegatus. The sequence goes on along the minus strand of NW_007728622.1, from coordinate 80,378 downwards.
CTCATCTTCCTGCCAACACAGTAGGCTCAGCTCTCCTGCCTGGCCCCATAGGAATTTGGACCTGTGGACCAGTCCATTCCAAACCCATCTGGTCCCATTCACTGCCTCACTTGCCAGGCCCAGCCACGCTTCTCTCTGTTCCTTAAACACACCATGTCCTCTGCTACCTCTCTCTCTGCTAAACAAAACTACTCTTTGCATTTCACCTAGGCTCTTGAGCCATTCTCTCTCGCTCCAGCCGCTCCATCCTCTCTGGAGTATACTCTCTCTTTAATAAATAAAACTGCTGTTTGCTTCTCACCTCTGGCGTATCTCATCCAATTCTTTGTTTGAGACACCAGGAACCTGAACTTAGCTGGTGGAATCTGCAGATTCCTCAGTTTCCCTTAACAGCTTGGTTCCCTGCCCGGGAAGCTGCAGTGTCCCTCTCCACCTCTGTGTACGTGCTCCCCTGCCTGCACAGCTCTCCCCTGGTGCTTTCAATGTCAGCTCCTTAGAGGGGCTGTCGGCCACGTTGTTCTTTTTGTCTTGTCCTTTTTTCTTTCATTGTGTCTCTTTACCTTCTGGTTTTTACTCCTGTCTTCTTTCTCTCCCTCTCTTCTTCCCCGCCCTCTCTCGCTTCCTCCTCCTTCCTCCTTCCTTCTTTTTCTCCTCAACAACATTGTCAGAGGTCTAAAAGTATGAATTTCCACTCATGTTATCTCACTAAGGAAAGATTCAACTTTTGTCCACCTGCACTGCATTTTGCAACCAATAAGACCAACAAATTCCATTTTTATAAAGGCAAGTTCCCTTTGCAAAGAAATTATCGGCTTTTGGCTGAACCACCGACAACTTCCATGCGGCATCCAGACCCTCCACACCCTGGATCCTGGGGTGAAGACAGTAACAGAGGAGAGACTCTCCCACCAGGCAAAGGACATTAATATCCACAGTCACCTTCCTGCCCTGCCGCCTTCCACCAAACATACAGGCCCTTCTCCCCAACCTCACACACCTAAAGAAAGGTTTTCTTCAACACAGCCACTCTGTGTATTGTTTTCCTTCTGAAAAAAGTATGTGTGGCTCTCAGCTGCTCTCTCTCTCACCTCTGGAGACAGGGAAGACCCATGGGGTTGGCGTGGGAGGCCCCAAAAGTGAAATGATCAAGAGTGGGGCTGTCCCTCTTTTCAACAGAGCTCTGTTTATGTCACTCTTACTAAATGGTGAGTGGTTACCTGGGATTAGTCTCAAACCGGAGGGTAGAAGTGGACCTTTCTCTCTTAGCCACACTCTCCCCTCTCCTGACACACAAACACCCTCCTGTCACAGAGGCAAAATGCACTCAAGAAGCTATGTCTATGCATAGTCGGCTTCCCCAGGTCCGTGGGGACTTCACTATGCAGGTCTGAATTCTCTAAATGCTGCCAGGAAGCCAGCACAATGCGCTCAGCTCCCTGCACACGTCTCTACTTGCCTGTGATGATGGCAAATGCCAATTTTCTTTTCCAGTTTTTTCTTTAAAGAAAGGAGAGGAAAAAGCAAACGCAGCCCACAGCCCCTGGACACAGCACCCCCGGTCCCCAGCTCCACTCCTCAGGCACCCACTGGAGACGAGACAGTGGGGCCCCTGAGCCATGGGCTCCCACTCCTCAGAGGCCACAGTGGTCATCCAAGCCTCCTAGGGACTCTGGGGCTGGGTTCACCCACCAACTCCCTGGCCTGGCACACGCCAGAATGACTCCTGCATGAGTCATCAACCTCAGAGGTTCAAAGAGGTGCCGCGACGAGTTGTCAGTTTCCACAGCACCAAAAAAGAGCTGCTGTGACAGCTGCCAGGTGAGCACACTGGGAGGTGCTGGTCAGCGGTGCCGTGGGAGGCCTGAGGGGCAGAAGCATGACACTTCACAGTCATTTCGCTGGACTTCCACTGATCTACGTCAGAGTAGTAAGTTAAACAGTGTCTCCCAAAACTCATGTCTGCCTGGAACCCCAGAAGGTGACCTTATTTGGAAACAGGGTCTTTGCAGATATAATTAAGGTATGGAGAGAAATGAGATTGTCCTGGCTTAGGGGGACCTAAATCCAAAGAGAGTGTCCTTAGAAGAGACAGAAAAGGACACACAGAGAAGAAAACAATGTGAAGATGAAGGCAGAGATTGAAGTGATGTGTACAAGCCAAGAAGCGCTAAGGGTCGCCAGCAGCCACCAGATCTAGGAGAGAGGCATGGCACGGTTTCTCCCTCCCAGCCTCCAGAAGGAACCAACCCTGCTAATACTGTGATTTTGGACTTCTGACCTTTGGAACGATGAGAAAATAAATTTGTTTTATTTTAATCCACCCAGTTACGGTAACTTATGGCAGCCATAGGAAACAAATACACTCAGAGCAGAACATTACTCCATATTTCTCTGTGCAGCAAAGTGCCCTTTTAGGGTGTGGGTGAAGATCAGCAAAGTTGGAGCTGAAAACAATAGTTTGACATAATCATCATCACCACCATCACCATAATTACCAATACCATCATCACCATCGCCATCACCATCCTCCTACTCTTCATCCCCATCATAATTGTGGGCATCATTTAGTGAGCGTGTACTACATGCTGTGTGCTTGACACTGTACATCCCTTCTTCAGTCTCCCGACAATACTACAAGGTAGCTTTAATTGTTTCCATTTTCCAGACCAGAAAACTAAGACTTAGGAGATTAAATAACTTTTCCCTGGAGTTCTGAACTCAGAGAGTCAAATCCTCACTCCACATGGTTACTGGCTGAGTGACCTCTGGCAAATTCCTCACATGGCTGGTCTTCAAATCCCATACCTACAAAATGGGTTCAACAAGGGTGCCCACCTCACAGGGTTAATGTGGGGGTGGATGAGATGATGCCTATGAAGCACTTGGTCCTCAATAAATGATGCATTTGTTGCTGTCTTGCTCTTGTCCCATCAGCTGCCAGAGGAGGAAGGAGGGGTCTTTTTTGTCTCCAACTGCAGCCACATTATTAACTCCCCTGCACAGCCCTGGAAATCTTGTGAGTGCAAGAACCAGGAACTGTAAGGTGCACTAGGACACCAGGTCTTTTCCAACTCTCTAGCTCAGCCACAAACATCCCACAGTACTTCCTCTGGCCCCTCCAAAAATCAAATCCAATCCAGTCCAGTATTTTTAAGGACAGAACTGGCTACATAATTTGCAGGGCACACTGTAAAATGCAAGTGCTAAAAAATTATTAAGAATTTCAAGACATCGACAACAGAGCATTAAACCAATCACGGGGCCTTTTTGTTTGCAGGGACCTGTGTGACTGCATAGATCACATGCCCATGAAGCAGGCCCTGCTCAAGGACTCTGCTGGCCTATGCAGTTATTACCCCTCAGGGCCCTTTACTGGCGCTTGATATATTTGGGTAGCACCTGCTTTTTCCCTATGGTTAAGGGTCTGCACTGACGTGCGCCGATGCTGGGTGCAAGCAAAGCTCCCCGGGTAGCTGAGAGCAGAGGTCTCTGGTATGTAGTCAGGCCGTGGGAGCTGGCACGAGGGCAGAACCATTGATGAGATGCATTAAACCTCAGCATGCCTGTCACACACACCCCATTGAAAAATGTAAGTCAACACCGATCTGGCCCTTTCTACCATGGAGCTTCAAGCCGCAGCCTGCCTAATCCTGTATTTGATTTGGTCTGATTAACCTGATCCAATGCACAGAAAGGGACAGTGGGCAAACCCCAATCCTGCCCCTGATTAGGGCTACATTAAACCCTCCCTGAAAACCTGTATGAAGAATTAGCCACTATTGGTTCTGCAGCTAACACCTAAACAAGGAGCACGGCTGTAAGGCAAGTGAACAAAAGGGGAGGGGAGGGGAGGGGAGGATGGGGAGGCATAGCGAGCAACTGAAGCTCTCAGTATTGGATCCTCCAGTACTGGAGGATCAGCAGCAGAGTTGGGCAGAGGGGATTGTTTGCACTACTACTGCTAATAGCTTGCAATTTATTGAGTTTCTTCTATCTATCCAGGCACTGTGCTAAGGCAGGAGCTGGCAAACTTTTACTCTAGATAGTAAATATTTTAGGCTTTGAGTGTACCACAGTCTGCAGACAGTCTGCAGTGCTTGGACAATGTGTAAATGCATGTGTGTGGCTGTGTTCCAATAGCATTTTACTTACAAAAGTAGGTAGATCTGTCCCATGATCTGTAGGTTGCCAGCTTCTGAACTAAATGATTTACATACATTATGTCATTTAATCATCTCTCTAATGTGTGCTCCTACCTTGGACTCTCTAACACCTGCCTTTGCCTTCCCCAACATGTCTGTCTATTTATTGCTTTGTTGTCTATTTATCCCCCACTAATATAAGCCCCATGAAGTCAAGGACTTAGTCTATTTGCTCACTGCTGTAAACCCAGCACTTAGAAAAATAGATTCTCAATAAGCATTGATTAAATGAAGTCAGCATCTTGTATCTCTGCACATAAAGAAACAGATTTGCAGAGAGGAAGTAACTTGCATAAGGTCACAAAGCTAGAGAGAGACCTGGTTCTTTAGAAACTATGCTCCAGGAATTTGTTGTTGTAAAACAGAGGGCTTGGAGAAGTAAATACGTACTGAGGCCAGACAGGTAACGAGAAAGAGTGAGTGAAATGGGGCAGCAGTTGTGTAATAGGGAATGGTGGAGAGTGTGGCAAACTAGAATATGCACTCTGTCCAATGGGGACACTGATTCTCAGCACCAGCCAATCATGGCCATGTGTGACTATGAGGTCAGTGTGTCCAGACCTTCTGGTTTTCCTAAAGAAGCTGGAAATCCAGATTTTCATGTGAAGTATTCCAGTTCTTAAATGTTGGTAAGCATTTGATTTGTTTCCCTAAACTCTGTGCTGGCCAATGAAAGCATGCCATCGTTTTGTAGCCTCTGGCTTAAAACTATTAAATACTTGGAAAGTTCTGTACATTAAGCCTTCTTCATGCACCCAGTCAGTCTAGCTGCCCAGCCAGCCCTTGGATTGTCAGATGCACTGCAGGATGCACAAAATTAGAAACTGGGACAAGACTGAGTCATTTGCTCCAGAACATTCTTCCACTCTAATCTCTTAACACATAAAGAAATCAGAACCAGTCATGTTCTGGTCATGGAAAACATGATTTCTTTTCTATTTTTTAACATTCTACTGAGAAGGCAGATAAGGTCCCCTGAGGGCATGAGACACCTAAAATTCCCTGGCTGTAGGTGAAGATCAGAGCTTTGGGTCACACAGTCTCCACACCAACCTGGAACTGACTCCACAACAAGTCACTGGGAGACTTCCCATTTCTCCAAGTGGGAATACCTTCTTCTGCGTGGTGACACCTGTGGTTTATTTCTGCCCAATACCCTCCTCCACTCTGGAAAATGGCTCTGTCCTACCTTTGGAAACTTGCCCCTCCCTCCATGTGGTTCTGCTTGGGCTGTCAATCATACACTTTCCCACCACTCCTTTTAGAGAGAAAGACAGTAATCCAGCCCAGCCAATCACAATACCCCATCTCCCTGGCCATACTGATTGGCCCAGGGATATGCACATGATCCAGGCTAGACCAATCAGAGCCTTTCTTAGGGGGTTTTATAGGCAGACCCTGAGAAACCCAAACACTCTAGAGCACAGACAAGGTTGTACTGTATATAAGCCTGGCTCTGTCAATGTCCATACCCTTCCCCACCTTTACACAGTTGCAGAGAGAAAATCCCTCTAGGGCTGGCCGGTTAACTCAGTTGGTTAGAGCACAGCCTTGTAACACCAAGGTCACGGGTCTGCATCCCCATGCCGGCCAGCCATACACACACACAAAAAAAAAAAATCCCTCTAGCCAGCTTTGAAAGACATGCCATGTTTAAGCTGTGGCTCATGTACCCACTGCCTGCTCCAGACACAGCCACTTTGGGAAGCAGGCTAAAATTTCTACTGACTTTCAAGCTGAGAAGCAATGCCAGAAGGACCTTCAGGTTTATTCTGCAGGGCAATGCTGCCCTGCTCAGCATCCCTCCAGATCACTGACACACCCTCCTGTGAAGGCAGTCTGGTGACAATTCATTTTTATTTGAATATGTGTGAGAGAGAGTTCTGGTTTAAATGTGTCCCCCGAAGTTCATGTGTTGGAAACTTAATGCCCAATGCAACAGTGTTGAGGCAGGACTTTTAAGAAGTGATTAGGTCATGAGAGAAGGGCTCTCATAAATAGATTAATGCTGCTATCTCTGGGGTGTTAGTTATTGTGGGAGTGAATTTCTCATAATAGGATGATTTCAGTCCCCTTCCCTCTCTCACATGCACATGTTCTCCTGCACTCCTGCCTTCCACCATGGACTGGCACAGCAAGAAAGCCCTTGCCAAATGCAGCCCCCTTAACTTTGGACTTCCCAGCCTCCAGAACTGTAAGAAATAAATCTCTGTTCTTTATAAACTACCCAGTCTCAATTATTCTGTTATAGCAACACAAAACTAAGACAGAACATTGGTACTGGGAGTGGGCCTGTTGCTATAACAAATATGTGAAAATGTGGAACTGGCTTTAACCAGGTAATGAAGAGAAGCTGGAAGAATTTGGAGGAGTAGGCTAGAAAAAGTCTAATTGCTACAAAGGGAACATTTAGGGCTGTTCTGGTGAGGGCACAGAAGAAAAGAATAGCTATAAGAAAAGTCTGAATCTTCTTAGAAGCTACTTAAGTGGTCATGACCAGAATGCTAATAGAATTGTGGGTAGTAAAGACTAAACTATGATGAGGTCTCAGATAGAAATGAGAAAAATGAATATCTTATCAGAAACTGGAGTAAAAGCCATCCTTGTTACAATGTGGCAAAGAACTTGGCTGAATTGTGTCTATGCCCTAGGGCTTTATGAAATGCAGAATTTAAGAGCAATAACTAGGATATTTGGCAGAAGAAATTCCTAAGCAAATAATTGAAGGAGCTGTATGGTTACTTTTAGTTGCATACGATAAGATGTGAAGCAAGAGATTATTCAAAGACAGAATTTAACAAAAAAGGAAAGCAGAGTAGAAAGATTGGAAAGTTCACAGCCTGGCCACATACAATGAAAAGGCATCTTCTGGAGAGCAAACCTAGGTGTGGCCAAGCAACCATTTGCTAAAGAGATTAGTACAAATAGAAGAAAGCCAGGTGCTATTCATGAAGTCAATGGGAGAAGTCCCCCTGGGATGCCAACAGCATGGCTCAGTGCAAGTCCAAAAGCCTCAGAACTAGGGAAGCCAATGGTGTAACTCTCAGTCTGAAGCCAAAGGCCTGTGGCCAGGGCGATGCTGGTGTAAGAACTAGAGCCTAAAGTCTGGAAAGCCTGAAGCTCTGATGTCCAAGGACAGAAAAAGAGGAGTGTCCAAACTCCAGGAAAGAGAGAGAAAATTGTCTGTCCTCTGTCTTTTTTGTTCTATTCAGGGCCCCCAGCCAATTGAATGATACCTGCCCACATTGAGGGCAGACCTTCCTCATTCAGTCTACCGACTCACATAGCAATCTCCTCTGGAAACATTCTCACAGACACACCCAGAAATAATGCTTTACCAGTTCTCTAGTATTCCTTAATCCAGTCAATTTGACATCTAAAATTAATCATCACAAGAAAGTCTCATCTTCTCGTCCTCAGCCCAAGTAGCTTACAGAAATATTCTTTGCAACCACAGATGCCTGAAAGAATAATCTGAGTGGAATACTGACAAATACAATTTTCTCCATCTCATCATCTTGCTCAGTGTGACAAGATAGTGTACTAGGAATGATAGCAGCCCCTGGGGCTCCTCAGCCTCTAATCTAGCATGGCCTTTGTGCTCCAACTTGAGAAGGAAAATATGCACCTCTTTCTTCTCCCCTTCAGTCAAGCATGTGAACCCAAAACTCCATCAAAATGCCATTACTGGGTGCCCTTGACACGCATTAATACTATTTCATCAACTTGCCTGTGTGCCTCCTATGTAGAAGGCTCTGGAGATGCAAATGAACTGAACACAGTGGGTCACCAAGGAGATTCCAGGCTCCTGAGCCAATGGTGACCCTGCTGGGAGATACCTGGTGGAGGCAGAGCTGGATTTTAGTGCTTCGAGTCCACAGGGAGCTGAAAAGACATTACACCCCGTTTACTGAGCACTGTGTGTATTGGGGGCACAGCATTTGAACCTGAAACGCACCTACTTGGAGAAAAGAGAGAAGGGCTTCTATTCAAGACCTACCAGAGTGCTTAGCACATAGAGGGGCTCAGGATCTTCCCATTTGCCGAGAAACATTGGAATAATTCTTCACTTTCCATTTTGTTTATTCAACAAAGTTGGTGAAAATTTATTGAGCTCCTACTATATGTTTAGCGCTGTTGTAGATACTAGTGATACGGTGAAGAATAGGACCCTGCTTTCAAGAAGAATAGTTTCTGGCATTAGAATAATAATATACTACTAATGATATAATGACACTCATGTTGTGCTCACCCTACACCAGGATCAGTTCTAAGTTGTTACGCATTTAACCATCATACTATCATCTCCATTTTGCAGATGAGAAAACTGAAGCTCTGAGAAGTCAAGTAACTTGCCTAAGATCACACGGATGGTAAGCGGCAGAGCCAGGTAACTGAACCCAGAGTCTGACTCTGGAACCTACCATTCATTACTATAACTACTACTACCACCACCACTTATTATTATTATTATTATACTAATAGCTTAAATTTCATGAACTGTTGTCATATTCTAGACACTATGCTAAACACCTTATGTATATTCAAGCATATATTGAGCATCTATTATTTGCCATACACACTAATTCTATGAGAAAGGTTATTTCTATTTCTTTAGAGAAGTAAACTGAGGCTCAGAGAGGATAAAATCTTGCCTAAATTCTCAGAGCTGGTAAGAGGCAAAAACAGGATTGAAACCCCAAGGTTTCATGACCCACACACTCGGCCGTTGAAATATGTGCTCCGCAGGCTGGCTGGTTAGCTCATTTGGTTAGAACACAGCCTTGTAACACCAAGGTCATGAGTTCTGATCTCCATCCCAGCCATCTGCAAAAAAAAACCCAAACAACAACAACAAAAGAAGTATGTGCTCTGCTGCCTCCCCAGGATATACTTTGGTTATCTGGAATGTTTAAACAGAACCACGAATATTTAAACAAATTACCCATATTAAATTTTGGGTTGTTGCCCCTCAATTATTGCATTCCCATCCCGGAAACTGATATTTTTTTATTTGCTTGCCTGGAGGGCCATGAAAATGAATATCAACATGCTCAGAGAGCAAATATCAATTTTCACTTTTGGAAAACAACCTGCTGTTGCCTCCAGGACAAGGCGGTGCCTTTTGCTCTGAACTGGAAAGAGAAAAAGAAAGAAAACAGAAAGCATTTTGTAAGTGACTACTCACACTTCCTCAACAAAGTGTGCTTTTCTTCCCTCCAAGCCGAGCGGACAGCTGGGCAGGCCACACCCCTCCTTGGGCTGTTTTCCTTTACAGGTTGCAAACCTGGGATGAAGGCAGCCTGAGGGTCCCCGTGCAGGGGCAGCTTCCTTATTCCCAAATTCCTCTTCCCTAAGGCAGGCTGTCACCCACAGCCCCACCCTCTATAGACCTAAATGACTATGTTTCTTGGCCACTGAATGGGCCCTTTGGGTCACCAGGCTGGAGAGCCAAGTGGGACATAGACTCAGACAATATTATAGCTGATTGCTGGAACCTTCCACTTGTTTAGAGACATTCCAGACATGACATGAAGGCAATTCCTTCTTCGAGAGACATTTTCCTTCCTGATGGAGTTTGGATGTGTTGTCCCCTCCAAAACTCATGTGGAAATTTGATCTCCAATGTGGCAGTGTTGGAAACTGATTGAGTCATGGGGGCGGATCCCTCATGAATGGATTAATGCTCTCCCTGGGGGAGGGGGATTAATGAGTGAGTTCTCGCTCTATTAGTTCCTGCGAGAGCTCCTTGTTTAAGAAACCCTGGCACCTCCTCTCTCTCTCTTGCCTCCTCCCACCATGTGATCTGCTTGTACCCTCAGCTGCCTGCCACTTTCCGCCATGAGTAGAAGCAGCCTGAGGCCCATGCCAGATGCAACTGTCCCAGAATCGTAAGCCAAATAAACCTCTGTTCTTTATAAATTACCCAGCCTCAGGTATTTCTGTTATAGCAGCACAAATGGACTAATACACTTCCTTTCTCCTCTTTCTGTGGCTCGTCCTTGTTCATCTTCCAAATCTTAGCACCTGCCACTCCCCTTGCCTGCAACCCTCTGCCTAGATTCTCCCACAGCCAGTTCTTTCCCATCATTCAGGGCTCCACTTAAAGGTTACCTCCCTAGAAAGGCCCTCCCTGATTGCCCACCCAAAGTAGCTCCTCCAGTCCCTCTCTAACACTTTACCCTGTTTTCTTGTGCTTTAGCATTTATCCCTGGGGGAAATGATCTTGAATCTTTCTGGTCTGCTTCTCCCCAAAAAGTCAGCAGGAGAAGGGAATCCCTTTCCTCCTTGAGTCCTTGTTTGTTGGAACAGTTCATTGTCCTTTGCTTACCTCTCATCCGAAAAATGAGAAGATAGGTGACTCTAGGCTTGCTGGAGCCAACTCACTGTGTAGGAGAATCTGGGGAGCAGGAGTGGGGGGAGTCCCCTTCTCCAGCCAGCTTGAAGTTATCCTACAGGCCCAAGCCAGAATCCAACAGAATCTGGAAACTAGAAGCAAGGCTCTATCTGCCTTGGGCCCCAACTCAGCTCAGAAACATCACTCTCCCAACTCTCGAATCCCAGTCCTGAAGGAAGGCAGTGAAGGGCAGGAGTTAAAGATTTCTGGAGAAAGAGACACAGGGTCAACTGCCAGGCCCACGGCTTGCAATCAGTGCACCCTGGGGCAAGCCATCTCACCACGTCTCTGTGCCTCAATTTCCTCTTCTGTAAAACAGGGCCATTGAGAGGATTGTAGATAATAAAAGCACACCTAACACTGTGCTCAGCACAGGGTAAGCAATCAATGAACAGCAGGTATTGATAACAATTATATTAAAATCTTGCTTCAGAAGCCTCGAGGGATCTTATCCTTAAGAACCTCTCTGCTTCCTTTCTGGGTTTGGCTCTATTCTGATGAGTCTGGTTGTCTCCTGTAGCTGCCCCAAGTCTAGTTTCTTAAGAGCTAACTGAAGTACAATTTGCTACCGGTGTTGGATTTGGGGCTTTTATTTTTATGAGCTTTATTCCCCTTCTTTTTTTTTTTTTTTTTGGTGCCTTTGTTTTCTTGGGAAAGAGAATTCCTGTTCTGCCCAGGGACAAAACGAAAAACTGTGTGGCTTGCAAACTGTAGCAGTGAGGGTTCCATGAACCCAGGAAGAGGGCGTGGGCTGGACACGTGGCATTAACCTGGGCAGAGGGACACAGGTCAAGACACGTGGAGAATGCAGCCCCAGGGCCACACCCAGAGAGGACCCCAAGACAAGTCCCCCACCAGCCCCTTCACCCCTAAGGCCGGGGCCCTGGAGGAGCCCCAGGCCAGCCGCACAGAGCTCGCACCCACACTGCAGCTGCCTCTCCCACGCCCGCTGCCTTCACCCGTCTAAGCCAATCAGGGTGCTCCCTTCCTGCCTTCCACGTTGACTGGCTCAGGTAACTCAGATCTGAGCCAATCCGTACGTGGTATTCCTCTGACCACGGGCATCGGCCAGGGGTGGTCCAATCAGCATCATGCATGGGGCTTTTGTTACAAGATTAAAGTTCTTTCTCCCTTCCCCTGCCTGCTTACTCAAGGTCATGCGGTGCAGACCCAAGTCTATGTGACCCCAAAGCCCAGATACTACACTGCACCCTCCCCACCCGCATCACCACCACAGTTGCACTTGACACAGAAAAGCATTGAGACCCAGACAAGAAGACACTCCAACAAGATAACAGTGACTGCATTAACTTGGTAGAATAATGGGTGATGATTTGTGTTTGTCTGTTTTTCTTTTCTTTTTTTTTTAGTTTTGAAGAAACAGTTCAGTAACCAAAATACAGAGTTGAAAGCAATTGGAAACTATACAAACATCACTTACAAATGCCCAAGTGGGCTGGCCACTTAGCTCAGTTGGTTAGAGCACAGCCTTGTAACACCAAGGTCACGGGTTCAGACCCCTGTACCACCGGCTGCCAAAAAAAAAAAAAAAATACGCCCAAGGGAGAAATATTGTCAGAGCAATGAGCAAAATTCTT
>NW_007728622.1:53459-67211 GCF_000696425.1 Galeopterus variegatus | reverse complement strand
GGCCCCTTAGCTCAGTTGGTTAGAGCACAGCCTTGTAACACCAAGGTCACGGGTTCAGACCCCTGTACCACCGGCTGCCAAAAAAAAAAAAAAAAAATACGCCCAAGGGAGAAATATTGTCAGAGCAATGAGCAAAATTCTTTGATGTCCTCTTTATTATCTCTGTGCTTCTCAATATTGTTCTCTCAGATTCTCTCGGGAAACAGAAGGTTTCTTTCTCTTGAAGTTGCAAAATTGAGCATGCGTTATGAGCTGCTGAAAGCCGTCTCTTGGAAAGTCTAAAAACAGAGAAGAGAGAGAGAGAGAAGCATGAAAAGTGAGAGAAAATGCATGCCGGAGAGAGTAAAAAAGGAGAGAGACAGAGAAGGAAAGCCAGAGAGCAAGGAAGAGCGACAGAGAAAGCTGTTACCTCTTAAGCCTCTGAAACCAGACATGCCTGAAGGGGGTTCTCCGTGCTGGACTTTGTCAGCATGCGAGCCAACGAACTACCATTTTTGTTTAAGCCAGTTTGAGTTGGGTTTCAGTCAAGAACCAAGAAAAAAGAGAATAACCCAGTGGGCAATATCAGGGTTTTTCTTGGCCAGATACAATATAAAAAGAGGTCATGAATTTTCATGTGTTTATATGTTGTTTTTTTCCAGTCACTTATAAAATGTGATTTAACCAGTTTTATAACAAAAACAAAATTTTTAAAGGTAGAAACTCTTCCTCTTCTTTGAAACATCTGGCTTTGGGCTCTTTCCTGAAAGCTTGAGGCTTGAAGTGTTCAGAAACCAGCCTTCTGATCAGCAAGTGTTCCCCCAAGATCCACACCCCAGAACCCCTCTGGCCTCAGTTTCTCTACCTGCAACAGAAGGCCTGATTTCTAAGAGAGGTGGGTGCAAACCTCCTGGAACAAAATTAATTAAAGCGTGGAGCAAGCCACAGATGAAAGGCGCTTGTAGAACTCTAACAATCCTAATAAAGAATTTCCCCTTCAATTACAGGATAATTTTCTTCTCACGGCATTTGCAACCATCACCAAGCAGTTTCCTGGGCCGCTTTCCATGTGGCTGGACCAGTCTTTCTGGAATCCCTACATTTTTTTTTTTTTTCCTAAGAGACTCAGGGGAAGGCAGTGAAGATGAAAAGAAAGGACAGTAGGTGCAATTTAGAAATGGCTATTTCATGGGATTTGAGAAATTGCTGGAAACAGACTGAAGCAAATGGGGGCAGTGGGAATGGCTCCTGCCAATGGGTTTCCTGCAGGTGCTGGGGGAGGTTGTTTTCTTCATTTCTCTGCTGCCCCTTGCTCCTCTCCTTCATTCTCACACAATACCAGAGACACAAACACACACACACACACACACACACACACACACACACGTTTGCCACTTTTAGACAACACCAGACTTGCCCACCTCCTGGTCTTCCTCCTTGTTCTTCTTTGTGCCTGAAATATTCCATTTCTCCCCAACACACACACGCATCTCCTAGCTAACCAGGCTAACTAACTCCTCCTTCCGATTTCAGCTATCCAGTCCTCTTCAACTCTTCCCTGGCCTGCACAAAATAGATTAGCTTCCTCTCTCCTATACGTTCCTGGCACCACATACTTCTTCATAGCACGAAGCATAGTTGTCATTAATTAATTACACTTCACTAGTTATTTCTTCTCTCTGTTCCCTATAGCCGTGAACCCCAGGAGGACAATCTGTTGCTGCATCTCTAGGGCTTGCCACATGGCAACCGGCTAGTAAATACTTGAAAAAGTCATCTTTAAAACAATTCATTTCGTGCCTAGTACAGGGGTCAGCAAACTTTTTCTTAAAAGGCCAGATAGTCAATATTCTGTTTTATTTGCTAAGAGGCAACACCAAGGCTCTTAATGGAGATTCTTATACACCTATTTTAAATGTAAACACTTAAAAATGTAAAAGGGGGCTGGCCCGTTAGCTCAGTTGTTTAGAAAGTGGTGCTGATAATACAAAGTTCCGTGGTTCAGTTCTTGTACTGGCCAGCCACATGCACACACACAAAATAATAAAAAATAAAAATGTAAAAGCCGTTCTTAGCTCATGGTCTTTAAACAAACAGGCAGCTGGCCAGATTTGGCCTATGGGATCTAGTTTGCTGACCCTCGATTAAGTATAGGCCAAGTCCTCTGTGGGTTTGGGGTGTGGCAGAGACTGCTGTTTTTCCTTAGTGTCACCCTTCTTCTCTTCTGGAGGAACAGAACCCCCCCACACTTCAGGTAGGCACATGGCCTCTTGAAATAAAACCTTCATTCCCAGCCTACCTCCCTTGCAGCTAGGCATAGCTATGTGACAGTTTACTCAATGAGATGCAATTGGAAGCATCATCTAGAAGCTTCTGGGAAACTTCCCCAAAAGGCAGCTAGCACATGGACTTTCCCCATTTTCTTCTTTGTCCTTTTCTTCTTCCTGGTGGCTGGGATGCAGATGTGATGGCTGGAGCTCCAGAAGCCACCTTGATCTGTGAGATATCCTCAAGAATGGAAGCCTTGTATAGCAGAAAAAACAGAAGGGTTGACTCCATAAAGTACCAGATACCCCAAGCCCAGACCCCTTTTCTGCTGACCTTTCAAGCATGTGAGAGAAATAATGGTTTCTTTTGTTCAGATTTCTGTGATCCAGGGGCTTGACGTTCTAATCCTAATAACATGGTAATGGGGGAGGGGAGAAGAGTACCAAAGTGAGCAGGATACATTCCCTTCTCTGCTCACAATCTAGTTAAGAGAAGACAAATGAGCACCCAGCTCTGACTCAGTGGCCCTGCACTGCCTTAAGACAAGGTAATAGCTTAGCTCTCAGGGAGTCATGGAGGCTCTCCAGAGGTGGTGTTCCTCTGGAGCCTGAAAGTCAGGCAGAACTTTCCCCATGTGTCAGATAATTTAAAGCAAATGTCACAAACCAGTGGACTCATGGGCCAGATATGGCAGATTTGCTCAGGGAGTGGGCCATACAAGGTTTTCCCACAGCTTCATTTTGAAAAGCTGCCCCCAAAAAGTACAGTGAACATTCATTCACCTTCACTTAGGTTCACCACTGGACACTATTTTCTCATACCGCTTCCTTTCTGTCGTAAGTAGATAGGTAGAGATCTGCGTGTGTGCATGTGTATATACAAACCTTGCTGATTTCATATCATGCCTAAATTTTTCAGTGAACATCTCCTTAGGACATTCTCTTACATAACCACAATACAGTTTTCACACAATTTAGTGTGAAATATACCATATGTATATATGATATAGTAATAGCCTATTATTACACTAATACAATAGGACCGTACTATTACCTAACGTCCAGTCCACGTCCTTGTGTCCCCAGCTGTCCCAGTGATGCCCTTTCCCTTGCACTTAGCTGTCACGTCTCTTCATTCTTCTTTCATCTAGGACTGTTCTGCTGTCGTTTTTGTCTTTTATGACATTGACATTTTTGAAGAATCTGGGTTAGTTTTTTTGGTGGAAAATCTCTCAATGCGGATTTATGCTTTTTAAAAATGTGAGTTGTTGCCAACCTTTAAGAGTCTGACATTTATCTGAAACTCGGGATGTCTACTATCAGTGAGAAGTCGAGAGGCTCTGGCACTGAGGGGTGGCGGCCCGCGAGGCAGAGCTTGGGTGTCCTGGGAACCCCAGCAGCTCCCACTCCCTGCTTTGCTTTGCTTTCCCCAGACCTTCCACACCCACGGCAGGTAACTTGCAAATCCTGCTTTAAAGGAACCACCAAGTGCCGCGAACACAGGTGCAGGACCCTGGGGGTTTAAGAGGTCCAAGTCACCCTGGAGACAGATGTCAACCGCTCAGGATGGCTGGAGACTGGGCTGGAGGAGACAGGGCTGGCACCAGGACTGGCCACAGAATTTGCAGGGCTCAGTGCAAATAAAATACTACAAAGACCAAGTAACACTTTCAGTCCTAGCCTAGCCAGATAGTGACTGCCGAAGGGCCTCGAGGCCCGCTTTCTCTTTGTTAAAAATGGTAATAAGTAAACAAGGAAAGGGATTAGCAAATGCTAGAGAGGCATGAACACACACTAATTCCAAACTGAAATTTTCTTCTTGATATAATCAGAACAACTTAAAAAGATTTAAAAATGAAAATCACACTTTCTATATATAGGATACAGTGTTACTGAATGCCATGCCTGGGATACCAACTAAAATGATCTTGGAAAGATTCAGTGGTGTGTGATGCGCACTTTGGGAAATATGGATCAAGGTCAGTCGTTCTCAAAGTGTGGTCCCTGGATCACCTGAGAACTTGTCAGAAATGCAGACTGTCAGGCTCCCTCCAGGACTACCGAATCAGAAACTGGAGTGGGCCCAGCCATGAGTCCTCCAGGTGACTCTGATGCAGGCTCGAGTGAGAAACCCACTGATCTGAATCCTAAAGAACGGCAATGACATAGCGTGAGATGGGGCTGGGAGCCAGCCCTGCCTGAGCAGGAGGGGAAACTGCTCTGTGCATCCCTAACAAGAAGGACAATAACAGCCCCTGCCTCGGAGGGCCACAGTGAGACCCGAAGGAGCCACCTTGACCAGAGCTTAGAGCCTGCTGGTGGCACCGAGAAAGCTTTGCATAAATAGTAGCTGTCATTGTTAGCAGTAACAGTAATAGAAGAAGTAGGGTTCTAAGTAGGAGAGAGGAGCATTTCCTTTTCTTCACAGACCTCTGTACTGTGCAAACTACTCACAGCATTCTTTTTGACATTTTTAGAAAAATCTAGTAAAGTAAAAATATTACTTAAAAGAAAAAAACATAATATGGCCGTTTGTATACAAATTAAATTTGTATGTGTTGTTTGTGTGTGTATATACAGTGTGTGGGTTTGCATAGAAAAAGCCCTGTAAAGCTCTGCAATCACATGGAGACGGTGGTTATCTTAGAGTATCTGGACAGTTAATTCTCTTTCATATTCCTCTGTATTGTCTGATACAGTCTTGGGTTTTGCTGTGTTTTGTTTTGTTGTAAACATACAACAGGCATGTTTAGTTATAACTCAGTGGTATCAGTTGCGGGGGTGCATTTGCCCCCCAGGGGACACTTGGCAATGTCCAGAGACATTTATGGTTGTCATGAATGGGGGAAGGGGCCGCTACTGGACGTAGTGGATGGAAGCCAGGGACACCGCTAAGCATCCTACACTGCACAGATGGCCCCCACCACAGAGAATGATCCAGATCGATATGACAGCGGTGTCGTGGTTGAGAAGACCTAATTACAATCAGAAAGAAATAGTGATGCTGTTTCCATTTTCAAGTCCCACAGCTGCTCTTCATTGGGCTGATTTTGCCCCCACAAGCTAATTTCACCTTCTCAACAACTCTATAAACTAAAAGTCACCTTCCTTTTACAGATGAGGACACAGAGGGACAATAGTTATATGCTTTGTCCCAGCACTGCCAGCTGGGATTTGAACCCAGCTCTGCCTGGCTCCCAAGCCCCACTATCTGCCCCATCCCAACCCTCAGGAACAGTCCTCTGCAAAGGGACCCTGTGACCAGGGGCTCAAGCCTCTTCTCTGAGTCCCTCCTGCAGATGGTGCCCAGCCTTGCCTTAGTGTAGAGTCCTGCAGACAGAGCCCCAGAGCCTCCCATGCCCCTCACAGGGCACTTTGGTGTCCTCGCTTGTTTGTAAAGGGCGAGGCTTTGAAGCTGGCTTCTGGGTCATGCATTTACCCACCCCACCCCCATTCACAAATATTTCCCCGACCCTGTGCCTCTGTCCTCCTGGGTTATCAGCCAAAAGGCCAGGGATTCACCTTGGACTTGTTTGGGGCTTCAGCCTTTTAAAGATCAAAAGTATCTTGTGCCTTTGTGTTTACTAAATGCATGTGATTTTTTTTTCTTCTTCTTCTACTCCATTGTTTTTCAAAACCGTGACCAAGCTCTTGGAATAAAAATTAAGAAGATCCCCTAAGAAATCCAGTTCCATGCACCCCCTGACCTCAACCCCAGCTCCCCCTGTCAACCCATCTTGTAAAACACCATGTGGCTTTTAGCAAGGACCTACAGGTTGGATTTCTGCTAAGTGATACCCTGCCCCAACCTATCCAGGACAAGCTACAAAGATCTCCCCTAAAGATATTACAGCTTCCTGGAAGGACAGGGCAGATGAGAGCCTGGTTTGTGCAGAGCCCACCTGACAGCAGCAGTAAACAACCGCATGGGAGGTGGGTGGGGGCGTTCAAAACAATACAAGGAGGAGAGAAGGACAGGATGAGACTTGAGTGTCTCTGTGCTCAATGTGGAAATAATCGTTTCTAAGAAAAACAACAAATTAAAATTTTTAAGTAGCTTCCTGCTGCATGGTTTAAGATCTGGTTTGGGCTGGAATTACATCAAAAGACATAAAATACAAACATTTTACAGAGTGTATCTCCCTGTCTCCATCTCACTCACCCTCCACTACACACACATACACACACACACACACAGCCACAGACAGATCAAATATCAAAACTGAACGAGAACTTCAAAGTCACGTGGGCCACCTTCCTACTGGAGTGATAAGGACACAGTCCAGGGTGGGGTGGCCACAGGTGGGCAAGGGACTTGCCCCCCAAAAGGTGCAGCTGATTATGGCAGGGATAAGGACAGACACGGCCATCCCACACAGTGAACATGTCCACAGTGCCAGCACGCAGTCAGCACTTTGCAAAGATCAACCCGTCCACTCTTCCAACAACCCCACAGCATATGAGAGGACTTCAAGAAAGTTCATGGAAAATGGAATTAAAAGATAATACACATCCTTCTGTGAACGTTTTGAAGACCCCTTGTAGATATTCTCCTCACCCTCATTATACAAAGGGGAAAACTGAAGCACAGGCAGGCTCAGTCACACTGGGAACTGGGAACTCTGCTTTTCCCCCCGTCCACACTGTGGACAACAGAAGATTGGCTCCCAGACATCTATGTACTAATCCCCAGAAACTGTGAATATATCACCTTACGTGGCAAAAGGGACTTGGCAGATGTGGTTACTTTAAGAGTCTTCAAATGGGAAAATTATCCTGGATTGTCGAGGTAAGCCCAGTGTCACCACAGGGGTCATCATAAGAGGGAGGCAGGAGGGTCAGAGACAGGGAGATGTGAAGACGCTACTCCTGGCTTTGGAGATAGAGGATAGGACCACCAACCAGGGAGTGCGGCAGCCTCCAGAAGCTGGAAAAGGCAAGAAAAAAATATTCTCCCCTAGAGTCTCCAGAAGGCACACAGCCCTGCAGACACCCTGATTTTCGCCTAGTGAGACTGACTTCCAGAACTGTAAGATACTAAATTCAGGTTGTGTTAAGCCACAGAGTTTGTGGCAACTTGTTACAGCAGCCACAGGAAACTAGTGCACACACCCCAGAGCGCAGGCTCCGGGGCACACAGACCAGGTTTCTATCCTGCCTCTGCCACTTTCTAGCTGTGTGATCTTGGTCAAAATATCAGTTTCCTTGTGCATAAAATGAGTACAGGAAAAGACGTTTGTCATTGGATTTTGACTGACATGGAGGAAAATAATGCCCTTCTGGTCTGCACCATGTTTGTTTACATTATCGTTGTGGTTATCATAGAAGGTGCTATGGGCTGAATGTTTGTGTCCCAATGTGATGGTATTTAGAGGTGGGGCTTGGGAGAGGGGATTAGGTCTTCAGGGATCCACCCTCAGGAATGGGATTAGTGCCCTTATTAAAAAGGCCTGAGGGAGCCTGTTAGCCCCTTTTGCCTTCTGCCACATGAGAACGCAGTGAGAGGTGCCATCTATGAAGCACAGAGCCTTCACCACGCACTAAATCTGCTAGCGCTTTGATCTTGGACTTAGCCTCTGGAACTGTGAGCAATAAATTTCTGTTGTTTATAAATTACCCAGTCTAAGGTATTTTGTTATATAGCAGCAGAGACCGTCTAAGACATGCTGGTAACACCAAGGTCAAGGGTTCGGATCCCTGGACTGGCTAGCCACCCAAAAAATAAGTAAATAAATGGACTAAAACAGTGTTAAAATAGCAAGTAGTGGTAATACTCAACAAAGGACCCACCTGGTCTTGTCCTGGCCTGTGTGTGTGTGTGTGTGTGTGCTCACCAACACCTTCACCCCACAGACACCACTCCATACCATGGAAAGAACAGAAAACATACTCAATCCTGAGGTCCTCTTCCTTTGTTGTCCATTTGTTCTTTCCATCTTTAACAGCAGTTGTCATTCGTGTGCTCCGGTAGTTGGACTGAGCACATGGCCCCCGTTACCTCATCTT
The DNA here is from genome assembly GCF_000696425.1 of Galeopterus variegatus. Classification (NCBI taxonomy): domain Eukaryota; kingdom Metazoa; phylum Chordata; class Mammalia; order Dermoptera; family Cynocephalidae; genus Galeopterus; species Galeopterus variegatus. The sequence continues at coordinate 58,959 of NW_007728622.1, read as the reverse complement.
ACCCTCACATCCACTTTAGGATCCTTATTTTACAGCTAAAGAAACTGAGGCTCAGAGTAACTAAAGACTCGGCTAAGGGCACACAGCTAGGAAGTGCCCAATGCAGACTTTGGATTCAGGTGTTCTGACCTGCAGCACCAGCCCTGGGCACCCCCAGGCCTTGCGCCTCCCATCCCAGCCTACACGGACCACAGCCTGGGATTGGAGCTGGGGTGCAGGGTGAGCAGGACAGCATCTGCCCCTGTGGACTCACAGCTCAGTGAGGACCACAGTCAAGGAGGGGCAGAGATGCCATTGGTGACAATAGTCTGCAAAATGGAGAATGACTCTTGGAAAAGTTCCAAACAAGACAAAATCAATATCCCCCTCATTTTATGCAGTCATTGTATTCCTGGAAAATTCAGTGACTATTAAAACTATGCAAAAAAAAAAATGCTTTATGTTTCAATGTTACGTGGAATTGGGTTCTAGATCTGGATAATGAGAAGCTGGTTCTTTGCCCACAGGAATGGCTTGGGGGAAGTTCATGTAGGAAGCAGGACAGCTCTTCTTGGGGGAAGACTGTTCTGCATCTGAAAGGATCTTAGCATCTGTGACCCCTGTCCATGAATGCCAGTTGCCCCCTAACCATTGTGACAGAGTATCCCCAAACATTTCCAGAGTTCCCTTGTGGTAACATATCTCTGCTTTAGACCAAAGTTGTTGAGTGAGCCGACAGAAATGAGAAAAGAGAGGATCACTCCTTTTGGGAAAATAGAATAATTTAATCAGGCTCCCATCACCTTGGGCTCAGTTGGGGGTGGTTCAGTAAGCAAATTGTGTGTGTGGGTGGAGTTAGTGCACATGCACGGCACCATGGCTTGACTGGCAACTGTCTCAGGTGGACGCCGCTCCGTGCAGCCATGCTCTCCAACTTACAGCTTCCAAGGAACTTTTTGCCAGTTACCTAGCTCATAGACCTGCATGTGAGGGGTCTGGTGACCCAGCCTGGAGTGTGAGGGGTCTGGTGACCCAGCCTGGCATGTGAAGGGTTTGTGACCCATTCTGGACAATGGGCTTGAGGGGTTTGTGAGCTCCAGACCCAGCCCTAGCTCAACAATTGGCCCAGTCGGCAGGATTATGGGCAGATAAAAGTAGCTGGACAATTGGAGTAGTCGTGTAGCTCTACAATTGGCAACATCGGCAGGATTCCGACATTAGCCATAGCTTTGCAATTGGTGTAGTTGGCAGGATAACAGGCAGGTAAAAGAACACAACAAGTCGCATCACAAACAGGGTTACCAACATTGTAAAAGTAGCTAGACAATTGGTGTAGTCGGCAGAATGATGAGCAGGTAAAAGAGCTCGACAACGCCTTACAGATGTCAGTGCTTTTTAACTGTTTTTTCATGGGAATGATCCTTGATTCTGAGATAAATTTTGCTCTTGCTCAATGTGTGTGTTTAACAATCCCATCCTGAATGAAAGGCTAGTGATCCTCCTTGGTAATTAAAGAGTTGGTAACTCAATCCTTCTCCCAAATTGTTACTGTTTAAGCAAATTGTTCAGGTCTACAAAATCCCAAACTGAGGACTCGTGGGGTATAATGGAAAGCACATAGAAATTAGAGTCAGGAGAACTTGTCCAACCCAGTTCTCTTGTTAACAAGGTGAGCAGGCTTGAGTTGGCCACTCAGTTTCTTGTCGTCTGTGTTTCCTACTCTGCTAAAAAACAGCTATGATTGCATTTATATTTGTCTGTTTTCTTTTGTTCGTAACAGAATGCTTGAAACTGGGTAATTTAGGAGAAAATGAAATTTATTTCTTACAGTTTTGGAGGCTAGAAAGTCCAAGGTCCAGGGAACACATCTGGTGAGGACCTTCTTCTTGGTTGGGGCTCCCTACATGGCGAGAACAGCATCAGCTCCTTAAAGTGCTCTCCTTATAAAGCCAGGAGTGTCACTACCATGATAATCCACTACATCATTGACCTGTTACTCCATGAATGGATCAATGCATTCATCAGGGCACAGTCTTCACAATCCAACTGCCTTTTAAAGGCTCCACCTTTGAAATATCATAGCCAAACCAAATTTCCCATCCTCTTAACTGTGTTACAATGGGGATCAAGTTTCAATAAGTTTATGGCAAACATTCAATCCGCAGCAGCATCTAATACAATTGAGAGCTTACACTGTGTTAGGTGCTGTTCTACTTTAGTTTCGTGTTTTATCTACTTTGTCATCCTAACAGCAATCTGAGGTATGTTTTATCATCCCCATCAAACAGATAAGAAAATTGAAGCACAAAGAAGTTAAATGACAAGCAAGTGGGGGAGCCAAGCACAGGCACTTGTCTCTGAGCCTGTGCCCTGATCCCCTGGAGGATACGTGGCCTTCAGAAGGTTGTGCTGCTGATAGCTAGGGGAGGGCTCTGAGAATCAGCAGGAATAACATACATTAAAATGTTTTTGCAAAGGCAGGGGGGCTTATTACCCAGTTTAAGAGTTTTATGCAGAGCTTACTTATGGGACAAAGAGAGGAGCCAAACCTTTTTCCAATCCAGCTGGGAGGCTCACACATGCAGATGAGGGGTGGAGTTGAAGGGACAATAGAGCCCAGGGAGATGATTGTGGCCAGTGATATCACTCCAACCCTCACTCAGCAAATATTTTTTGGGCACCTCTCTGGTGCCAGATTGGAGGGGTAGGCAGGAGTCCAAGGAGTCCAGAGGCCATGGCAAACTCTGTATGGGCTTTAGAAAGTTCACCCCAGCTTGGGGACAATAATCGGGGAGTGGGGGGTGTCATGGTATGCAGATCAGTAATATGGTAAGGAAATGATGGCAGCAGGGATCAGGAGCCAAACCCCAGTGCTTAATGTCTGGGTCTTCTCTTCAATGAGGCCTGTGCTGACTCTTCCCCTGCCCACCCAGCCCCTTCCTCTTTGGGTCCCCCACATAGCATTTGCGCCTAAAACACTCTTGAACCTGGCACCTCAAAGCGCAGTCCACCTGCCTGCCACGTTGCGACACCTGGGTGCTTGTCAGAAATGCAGAATCCCAGGCCCCACCCTACACCTACTGACCTGGACTTTTGATTTTTAACAAGATCCCCAAGTGATTTATGCCCCATTAAAGCTGGAGACACACCACTGGATTGCATGTCATTCACTGAACAAATATTTACAGAGCACCTGCTACATACAAGGCACTGAGGAAAGCTGGGCGGGCAGGGAAGAACGGGTCTAAGAGCAGAAAGTAAACAGATTTCAGGGAGCGATGAGCACAGTGAAGAACACCAAAACTGGGTAACTGGAGAGGGGTGGAGGCTTTTCTGAGCAGATAATAATTCAATCCTGGAAGCCAGCCAGGCCAAGATTTGGGGCGAGCATGTTCCAGGCAGAGGGAACAGCATGTGCAAAGGCTCTGAACCTGTTTGGGGCTCGGTGGCATGTGACGGGGGACAGAGACCAGCACTTCTGATACTATGCGTGATGGGGAAGGGGAAAATACTGTTTGCAGGTCTGGTTCCTCCCCAGGGGGGTCTCTGCTGCCTGCCCTACCATGCCCAAATCTAAGCCAAAAGCCTCGTTCTGAGGCTCTCCTTGAAAGCACAGATTTCTGTTGTAGTCTTACATTCCCTAATGCAGTAATAGTGCAATGACGAACAGTAATGTGTCATGGCTATCTTCCCTGATAGTGGGATGCCTTTTACTGGCATTATTTTATTTCATCCAGTGGCGACCTCCTAAAGTAGGTACTATTAACGGTTCCATTCACATGAGGAAACCGAGGCTCAGTGAGGTGCCCCAGATCGCTCTCCCCCACCCTAGCACAGCACAGTGTTTGCTTTCTTTCTGTTTCACCCTCAAATCTCTAAAAGTGGCCGTCCAAGCCCAGGGCCCAGCCCCCAGCCCAGAGCAGGCACTCAAACCAGTTTTAAGGAAGAGTCTCCCATCAGTTTTTGGTTTGTTTTCCCCAAGTTGTGCTTTTGCCGCCAAATGTCAAAAAAATCCATGTCTAGTATTTCATTTCCCAGAGAAAAAAAGCTTAAAAACCAGATGTTTCTGGTGGAGTGAAAATAGAGAAGGAAGACAGGAGGGAAAGAGACATTCTCTGGCCCTTTGCAGACTTCAAACTGGAATAAAGTTTCAGCAGTGGGTGGAGTCAGAACATATTAAAATCACAAAAGAAGCGCATCTTTAAAACTACCTGTGAGCAGGGACTTGTAAACTCGTGGTTATCTGGGCCTCCATCGGCATGCATAATCCTCCTTCTTTTCTGGTTTTACGCACTTCCTGGGAGGCCAGCAGAATTCCCCATGCCCGCCCTGCTCCACCTCCACGCCCCTGAATCCCCAGCCAAGACTTTTCTTTTGTCAATTTCAAACAAACCTGCATCCCTGGAGGGGAGGGAAGTGTCAGGGTGGGGTGAGACGGAAAGGCTGCCTTGGTTAGGAATTTACCTTAAAACATAGTCAAAGATGTCCGATTCAAACACCCAAAATGCCCATTAATAGGGGTTTAGTTTAATAATTGTTAAAAATCTACATTATAAAGTATGATTCAGTCATTCTACATGACATTGATGATTGTATATTAATGTCACCATCTGTTGTTATGTTTTTTTAAGAAAAAGGCAGGTTATCAGCGTAGAGTTCCCGGTTCCGTTTTGTATAACAAGCATATAAATATAATTTAGAATGCTGAGCCAATAATGGCTTAACTCTGATTTCACCCTTATTATAATAAGTAATTCACTTATTATTTTTTAAATCTCACAACAATGCTATAAAGTTGGGCAATCATTATCTCTACAGATGACAAAGCAGGTTTGGGGATAGCAAATATTTTGCCCAGGGTCACCGAAAAGATCAGAGCTTCTATTTATGTGTGTTATTTTAAAAGTAAAAAATAAATTTTGACTCCCTAATATTTTAATTTTTAAAATTGCCAAGGGACTAAACCATACAAAATTGCAGATATTTGACTATCTTCACCTACAAATGGCAATTTCATGTGGTTCAACCTAATACATATATGTAGTTTATGAATAATTTATAACATAAATAAATAATATAATTACAGACGAAAATACCATGTATTGTTAATTTGTGCACATATCCTGGGATAAAAGGTCAAAAATATTGTCCCGATAGAGAGCACAATAAAAATACTTTTAGACACAGTGGGCTGGCCTCCGGGCAGGCGGAGATCAGGATCATGGGCCAGTGTGGGTGGGGTGGAAGTTTCTCTTACCAGCTCTATTTCTGAGCCATTAAGATCCAGAACATTAGGTAGAGAATTGGAATGGCTTGCGGGGTTAACACTGGCATTTGAGAAATTTTGGCCCTGTAAACCCAATTTTTTTTGGATGTCTAAAGCAATGACCAACATCATCGTCATAGTAATGATAGTTGCAATCTTTTGAAGACCAATCATGAACCAGGAGCTGTCCTAAGTGTGTACACATATTCATTAAGTCTTCTGAAGGACCCATCACTCTCATCCTATAATAGAGGA